>NW_021938789.1:6362876-6621408 GCF_001715985.3 Manacus vitellinus | reverse complement strand
TCCTGCCTGGCTTTGGCCTCGGCAAAGAGAGGCAGGCCGGGGGCGGGCTTTCGTTTCGCTGTGAGGGATGCAAGTTCCCAAAAACTAGGAGGGTTTTTTTTTAAAGCAGGAGGGGTGGAGAGTGTGTAACCCTCAGGTCTCTGCACAGCCCACTTCAGAAAGTCCGTATTTACACACCTACCTGTCTAACAGTGCCCAAGGAGATCATCGACCGAAATCACAAGTCCTTGGACACTCCTCTCCTGCACATGCAGCCAATCTCAGGCAATTGTCACAGCCTTAGACTACCCCAGGAGTTACATAAGGGACATTTTCTGTTGCTCTGAAATAATATATTGGAAGAAACTGTTCTGAGATTAATTACATGACAAAGCAAATTTGAAGCTTAGTGGATCAATCACAAGGCCTATTTACTGCTCATGTACAACATGCTTATGCTGTTTGAATACAAGCCGAGCCACACAGGACTGTTGTCTGTGTACCTGGTGGTCCTTGCACAATAAAAATCGCAAGCTACAAATCAGGAAAAGTGGGAGGTAAAGACAGAGGTCCCTGGGATTTCATCAGAAGTGAGTCCACATAACCATCTTTCTCATTAACAAGTACCCATGGACCCAGACCATGTGAAAAAGCAGTAATGTGAGATAGCTGAGCATTGAAAAAATGCATCAAAGGAAAACATCTTTCTTTTCTGCATTTGTTATAACGCAGAGGTACATGCTGTCTTGAATGCTCTGTGTGTGCATTTAACACTGTGGGTGTTGTTCACATGAGGGGAGTTAGGAAATCAGTAAAAATTTCACTTATTATTGGTTATTAACACACTGATTTTAATCATGACTGACATTTCTGAGAATATATTGCCCAAGATTCCACAGCTCACTTAATAAACCATAATTCCACATTAACACATTAATATCATATGGAGGTTTCACTGGTGTGTGAAAAAATAAGTCTAGCTTGTAGGATATTGCATTGTTACTTCCTTAAAGTCTTTTCTTGTATGTGGGCAAATATTGATTTTTTTTTTTTTTGTTCCTGATGGTAACATTGAGATTTATTGATCATTTTGGAAAAAAAAAGAAAGTCAATTTGTTCCTCCACAGTACACCAAACCCTGACAGTTAGTGAAATATGCAGGTGGCACATGGACTGTGATGTGTGACCTGCCTGTCTTCACAAATATTGGAAAAATTATTTATTTTATGAGTTACTTCTTTGCAATCAAGAGATTACTTTCAACCTCCAGAATAAAAACCTCTGATGGTCCTACAGTAGGTCCCATATGTTGCACATAGTACATGTGTCTGCTAAATAAAGAGTATTTGTTATTTAACACCCATAAAGCTAAGAAAGATGGACTCTGTTTACACTTGGGATCTATTTAGATAACATTGTTCAGGTTTCTAAAGCTGCTCAAGTTTTTCTGAATAAAAAAGAATAAAGCTATTTTTGCAGTATTAAGTTAGGACAGTCATCTTAATGCTGATACAGAGACCACAAGACTCGGAGAGCATGTCAAATCAATGCTTAAGAAAACAGCATTAAACTTTCTAGTTACAAGGAAGCATAAAATCGTACCAGTGTCTTTCTTTACTTTTAAACGGTTGTGTTGTTTTGTTTTGTTTGGCATTTTTGTCTGGTTTTTTTTTCATACTTTAGCCCTTAGTTTATTAAAAACTAAGTATTCTAAGACAGCGGATACATACTGTCCTTAAGTTTAGTAAAATTGCAGTTTTAGGTACTATGGAAGCAGACCCAGTTACAACCTGATACCCTGTCACCCTGTGAGTTTACCTAAAAAAAAGTATGCAACTTTGGAGGAATACATTGCTTTGGAATATTCTCTTGCAGACAGTGCATCCCATCCTGTCTTGACCTTGCTTGATGAAAAGAGAACTGAACCTGATTGAAAGTGCACCCTCTTCCTAAAGGACCTTTATTCCAAATAGCCTAGATGAGAGAGAGCAAAAAAGATAGAGATATGCTTGCTTCACACAACAAAAGATCTCACATACTGGCTTGGCTTTAGTTGTATCTGGAGCTCTTCTTGCAACAGTGTGAACATCACGAGCTAGAACAGGACTTGCCCGGTGCGGGAGCTCAGAGAATATGCAATGTACATTTTGCATCTGTTTTTGCTATTCTGCATTTTGCAACAATCAGCAGACAAAAAAAGCCATGAACAGTTCAAAGGGAGTGAGTGTGACAGAGACAAAAGTTTTCTTTCTCCCAGAAGAGTGACTTGAGCAGGCAAGTCACTGAGTCTCCCTCTCTCCTCTGCGTGACTGGTGTATCTCTGCCAGCAGTGTTGCCCTCCCCCACAAAACCCTGTCCCATGGATTGGTGATTTGGACTGTCTCCTGGCATGTAGGAACTGTGGATACAAAACACTACAAGCTGGGGAAGGCTCTGGTTACCCACTTTTTGAGCAGTGATCCAGTTTATAGTATTCTGCTAATTCATGTTCATTCCATGAAATCAGCTGAAGTTGAATGGCAGCTCATGCACCAAGTGGAGCAAGACCCAGGTGTTGCAGTTTTCTTACTCTGTTAGAAGACCAGCTGACCCCTTTCTCAAAACTGAGAATTCATGGGTTGCTATCCATGGATACAGTTATATTTACAGCTGTCTCTCAGAAGTTCTTGTCACCATTTTAAAATAATAAAATAATAAAATTATGAAGTTTTTAATTTAAAATATGCATACATTTAATATACAAAATTGTACAAATTGTACATTTGACTAACATAGAAAAATACATCTTGTTAACAAGATAAAATGTCAACGTATCTTACATAATTTAAGTGAGAGTTACAAATCTGTGATAATCATCAAGTAGACTTTGTGACTTCATTACAATTCTGTATTGTCCCTACTTACAATTAAAATGAATACATATGTACAGTTGATATTAATGACAAAAGTCTTAGAGTGGAAAACTGCTGAAAAGTTACCCAGAAGATTTTAATGGAACAGTTAAAATATGAGTGGCCTCTCTCATACTATTGAAGCTTCTCACTTAGCTGAAATTAATTTGACACCCAGTTACAGAGTGGTCATGGGTCAGAGTTTAAACCTTTTTGCATTTATTTACAAATATCCCTCCCTCCCCAGCCTAGCTGGTACACCTGCTTAATAAGTATCACACCATAAACATCAGCCTTTTTGTGCATTCTTTGGTATCTCGTTATATGAATTTGTGGCCCTAAAAACTGATCTTCATGACTTCTGGTTACCATCCCTCTGTTGGCTTTGCAGAGTTAAATCGCTGTACAGCACTAGAGCTCAAAAGCCAAGAACTTCATACATTATTCATCCCAAATTACTCCTTAATACCTCAGGAGGTGGGGAAATATTTTTGTTTCAGTCAACAAATATGTGCAGTAAGTCTTCACTTCTTGATTTACACTGTTTTCTTTTCCAAGTTCCAAACAAAAGGTAGAAGTGTAATTTATAAATAAGCTATAAAAATCTGTTCCATGCTGGGCCTTGTCTCACATACTGCGAGCCATGTGATGATTTTCTTTAAACTATTTACATATTCTTTAATACTTCCTTGTCATCCCAGGGAGCAAAACAGAAGACCACCACCAGTCTGATTTTCGGGCCTTCATTTTTTTTAGTTGTTTTTTTTTTTTTTTTAGCAAATTGCTCTTATTTCCTAGAAGATAAAATTCACTCATGAGCTAAAAGCTTATTCAATTTTTCCTAAGAGCTGCTTAGAACCATCAGGGAGTACATGAATTGCCTCATGCAAGCTTTTTTGGCACAGGAGTTGTTTTCATCTGTTAGCTACATTTTCCCTCTTTTTCAAAAAGACCAAGGTTCAGAGAGTAGAAAAATGTAGTTGTTTGGCATTGGTTAGTGCACACTGCACAGTAACCTCTCACACTGGAATTTACATTTGAATATTCATATGCCCATAGCAAATAGTCTGTGTTACACAGAGAAACAACAGTGAACAGAGATTTATACCATAGATCCAAACAACTCCAAATCAAGGCAGGTCTCCACAACTACTAATCTCTCTTTTCTTCCCTTATGTGCATAAACAATGTTAAAGAGAGCATGATGCCCATGTGTCTATCACTTGTGAGAATTTATTAAGACAAGTAGAAGCAAGCATGAAATATTGGTCCCAGGGAAGCAAGTGGAAATTTGCCAGTCACTTCAGTGGTACAAGCATTTCATCTAGTATATTTAAACTTTCTCCATTTTTTTTTCTTTTTTTTTCTGGCTTTAACTGCAACTTACAACTTTCTTAGTATTCATGGATCTCAACAGTAGAATTTAAGTTAGCTACATTTTTAATTCACATCCTATATAAGAAACAATATGCTCTCTTTTCTAACATTTGTACAGGGGCAAAAAGTCCTGTCCATAATCCCATGGCTACTGATTTATAATGCAAATATATTTGGAGCCAAAGGCACAATATATTTTGAAGCAATTCTGCTAAAGCCAGAAAGAGGTTTGAACAAGTTTCTGTAATCCTAAGGTCTGTTCCCCCTCTGCCTCCTTAAGGCACTAAAGGATTTCCAAAGGATTAGTGGCAAACCCAGCATGCACATGTCCCTCCCTCCACCCCACAACAACAGTAAATTCAAATACTAAAAACCTTCATCTGCATGTGAGAAATACAGGCAGATTTATTAAATACAAATCAGACTTTCCACTATTCAAAAGGCCACAAGGACAAACATCAGCCATGCCTTAGCAGGAGGTTTATCCTAGGAACTCTGCTGTGTATATGAAATATTTCCCAGCAACTGTATTATTCTGAATGTAACATGATTATTATGCTGGAGGCAATCATTTTACTTTCAGCATTTGCCATCCACAGAGGTGTGAAGAACAGAATTTGGGATTTAAAGGTTGTGTAAGGAGCAACCTGTAAGCTATATTTTCAATATCCTCCAATGGTCTATACAGTACAGTATACGTAAATAAGTGAACTGCCAAAGAAATAATATTTTCCGTGTAACACTGCCCATTTTGTCTATTTAAGGTGACAGAAGAAGATCATATTTACTTACAAAGAACTTTGCAGCATCTTAATTTTGACTAAAGAATTTGGTCAAAGCAGTATTGTGCATATAAAGCCATCAGAACAAAGTGCCCAATTTTGCATTCTGTGAAAGTTTAACACAAAATGACAACACGTTTAAAGCATATCCTGGCACCTTTATCATAGATAGCATATTAAACAAGTTAACTTCTGCCTAGTGAAAGAAAGTCAGAATCTATAACAAGTAGACAACACTTTTCACTGTAAGGCAACTAGAAACTAATAGCTAGGCTCTCCATCTTAGCTAGCAATCTCACATTGAAAGTTTACTCCTCTCTTACAGTGATTTGAGGTAAAGTTGGGATTTTAATTCCCAACCCTCAGCCACATGAATTGCACCCACTAGTCTATCAACTTAATTAATAAACAGACTTTTCCAATATCAGTGAGACAATTTTCGTATTAGGAGGTGGTAGAATTTCAAGGACATGAATGTGGTACAAACCGCAAAGAATAAAGTGTGTTCTACATTCCTTATGCTAATTGTTCTAAAATGAAACCAAAAGGCAGAAAGCCTAAGATGTTACAAAATGGACAGCTTCTTCATCAACATTTATAATTTATGGTGGGAGATTATGCATAAATACTAGGAAAGAGGCATGATATTTTAGTTCAACACTTAATTCAGAAGGAAAAAGTAGGGTTTAATTGCTTGAGTGTTGTAAAAATGATGTATGTTTTCAGGTGGATAGTATGCAAATGGATAGAAACTTATACATATGTCATTGCTTTATTTTAGGAACTTGTGGTTAAGTTTCAAGTGTTACCATGACACCATGTTATCTTGTTACTAATCGTGATCTAGAAATGCACATTACATTAATCTGATTTGGGATTCCACGGTTTATTATTCTTCTGCTTCCTTTTGAAGTATATCTGTAATTGCTGGGCAACTAAGCATTGCGAAGACAGCACATCCTAGCAGTTAGCTCAACATTAAAAAAAATAAAAATGAAAATACAAGTCATAAAACAGTTATCAAAACTGAAAGTGCATCACAACATAAGAGGCAGTTTGAGAGCAGTACCCACGGCTGCTGCCGTTCAGGTCAGGACGAGTATTGCCGCTGACTTAACAGTGCTGTGTGCCTTTAGTTACAGAATGGATGGATGTACACATACAACCCCTGATCCACAAGTCTTGCGCCTGTATCCGCATCTCCCTGCCTTCAAAAATGATACTCGGAGATGAGCAGTAAGGGGTTATGGGTGAGTAATCTGTAATGTGCAGTGTGATTGCAAAATGTGTTTGCACCATGTGTGCTATTACCAGCCAGTGTGCACAAACACACCTATTTCAGGAAAAGCATGTATGCCCGCAAATGACTTTTCTGAAAGTTAAATTCAGTGTGGCCTATTCATGCGGTTGAAATACTCAGAGTATTAGGACACAGCACTCTGATGTTCCAAGTGCCTCTCAGCACACGTGAAGTACATTCCCAATTCCTACTTACCCTTGTAAAAATGCCATTCTGTCTCATTTGCTAAACAGTTTGTACCCTCAAGTATGTGCCCTCAGAAATACTAAACATCCCAACCCAGATCAAAGGCTCTTTCAGAAATTCTCAAAACCATACGAGGCTGAAGATACCTACATGCCCATGCAGGCAGACCCATGAACACAGAGATTGTGCTTAACTTGGTAATTGCTTTAAAATGCAAATGCTGAGATCCCAAGAAAGCAAAACGACACTCAGTCTCAAACCACACAGAGGGTTGGCCCACATGACCAGCTTCCACTACAGGAGGTGGCTAAAACGTCGCAGATGGTAATTTAGGGCAACTTCTCATTTTTTTCACATGACGTAGCAGCTGCAGTCACCACCAGGGCAAAGCACATTTCATCAGTCCTTGGGAGCTCTACTGCTTCTTCTGTGTGACTGATATGTTCTTTCCTGGACAAGAGGAGGGAGGGAAAAAGAAAAAAAATGAAGGGAAAAAAAGACAAAAGCATAAGATAAGTATCTGGATTTTCACAATTTAAGGATTTGTTTGTTATTCATTCAAGGTCAAAATGAAGCATTTGGGAAGCTCTGTGCCTAGGTGCTTCCATACAAACATATCATGTTGGCAGCACATTTTAGAAACTGAACTGTTCAAAACCTATTGAGACATTCTCCCATGATTTACTAAGATGAAAAGTACACGCCATACTTTTCCCTTTTGCTACTCCTTCTTGTACACAAGACAAACATGCATTTGTCAATATGGAAATAAACACTCCCTGCCATCTTCCCAACACTATTCCATAACTCCCTTGGCAGGGATCTACAAAAGTAGTCTCTTGGATAAAAATCAATCCAGGAATGAAAGCCATCATAAATCCAACCTTCCAAGTAAGTCCTATTTCTATGACTTTTCTCAGAGAAGTATATATCATTTGAATCCTTCCTCAGATACTAGGTTTCAAGGCCTGCAAAATATTGTCAGGCTGTCATTATTACTGTTAAATATCACCAGTGATGCACTGCATGCATACTTAACTCTGGCTGAAACTTGATGTCTACTGGAGAAACATACCTCTTAGTACATGAGGAGTGTGGAAAATGGTAATAACATACGGAATTTAGAAAACTTGTATTGTGTATCATCATGGCTGGGCTTCGCGAACAAAGATTTGGGAAGGCTCTATCCACATTTGTTACAGGCACGTTGGTGACTTATGAGGCCAATACGAGACAGACATGTCCGATTGCAAAAGGCACAGCAGAAAGACTCCTTAGATGGTATATTCTGCAAAACACGGTTCTTTCTGCGTTGCCTTTTCTCCTCGAGAGTGATCCTGCGTGTGTTCTCAAAGGAGACAGCAGCGTTATAGATGGTGTGTCTCCAGACCTCCTGATTGGAGGTCAGAGTAGACCAGTTATGTTGATCAATATGGCCAAGGCTGAGATGTTGTTTCAGGGAGTCCTTGTATCTTTTCTTTGGGGCTCCTCTCTTGCGGCAGCCGGTGGCAAGTTCACCATAGAGCAGGATCTTAGGGAGGTGGTGGTCCTTCATCCTGGAGACATGCCCTGCCCAACACAGCTGTGTTCTCATCAACATGGCCTCTATACTTGTGACTGCTGCTTGTTCTAGAACAGATGTATTGGTCACATAATCTGACCAGTGGATGTTTAAGATTGAACGGAGGCAGCGTTGATGGAAGCGTTCTAGGAGATGCAGGTGGTGGCAGTAAATGACCCATGATACAGATCTGTATAAGAGAATAGACAGCACTATGGCTCTGTAAACACTGATCTTTGTACTTTTCTTCAAGTGTTTATTACACCATACTCTTTTGTGGAGCTTTCCAAAGGCACTATATGCCTTTGCCAACCTGTTGTCTATCTCCCCGTCAATCTTACCATCCGAGGAGATGAGGCTGCCTAGGTAATTAAACTGCTGGACTGATTTGAGTTTTGATTGGCCAATGGTGATGTGAGGATGATGGGGGACTTCCTGAGGTGCAGGTTGATGGAGAACCTCTGTCTTCTTTAAGCTGACTTCCAGCCCAAAGAGCTCAGCAGCATCTGCAAAGCAGGATGCTAAACGCTGCAGAGCTGCTTCTGTGTGGGCGACAAGGGCGGCGTCATCAGCATAAAGCAGCTCCCGGACAAGATGGTTTAAGGTCTTGGTGTGGGCCTTCAGTCGCCTTAGATTGAATAGACTTCCATCAGTATGGTATCGAATGTAAAACTTGTATTGTAATTATTATTATAATAACCAACTGGTGGTAGTAATTAACTGTCATTACTAAAACATGTCCCATTCACCAACATGCTCCTCAAAACAGAAAAATTAAAAACTGCAAAAGAAGAGAAACTTTATGGCTTGTACTTTAGGATGGAAAGGTTTTTTCCAAGTACGAAGAAAAGAAATTAAAAGAAGTCCTGCAGAGTGGGGCAAGGTAATAAAGGGGAGGTCCTTATTTTTGGAGAAGCAGCTAGATGGGCTATTGTAGGACACAAAACCAGTGAGATATGCAAAAGTCAGTCACTGAGCAAAAAGAGTGCCAACTGGGCAGGAGCACATCAAGGAGTCCTAGTGATGAGAGGCATTTAGAGCCCTTACATATCTCCTAGTTCAAATCTCTGTCTTGGATTAGAAGGTGGAAAATGTTCAGACTTGCTTCTGAACAACACCAGAAGCTTTCTGCAACCTTCATAAGACATTATACATTATTTCTGCCTCTGCTGTAGGTGGATTCAAACAAAACTGGTTTTGCAATTTCTTTGCATTTCTTCTTTGCATTTTCTAATAAAGCTCCAGGATGTACTGCAAACAAAGAAAGTCCATGGCAGTTCACTCTTATCTCCGGGTAGAGAAAGGGAACGCTACTAGAGCCTCCATAGATCATCTTCTTTTTAATTAATGTCTTTGTAGTCCAAGTGCAATCAAAACAACAACCAACAGAACACACTTTCAACCTTTGCTATCCACATCTTCCAAGGATTTTTCAGGACATCAGATACTTCTGCATTCATAATTAATATTACAAAAAGAAATATGTAACAGCAGAGCTGGTTTTGTATTTTGGGATAGTCTGAAATACATTCCTGTCTTTCCTTCTAGTCATACATGAAGCCTGTTGTCTGTGATCCCATCACTGTACATAGGCACTGGAGAAGATCAGAAGGGTGAGTCTCTATGTCCTCCTAAAATGTAGCCTTATTTTGGAAGACAGAGAGGTTGGAATTTTAGTTCCTCAATTGCTTGCACAGAAGATACTCATTGTTGTCAGTTGTCTGTTTACTGACTTGTTCAAATGCCAGAATGTCCCTAAAGTATCAGGTGCAAAAACTAGTGTGGCCAGAATAATGGAAATCTGATTCAAATTGCATTAATTCGATGATCTTATGGTTTTTTGTGCACTTTATTGATCACGTCTTTTATTAATCACCAATTTAAATTTAAACTAAATTCTCTAATTTTCCAAAATTTAGGATAAAGAATATGTGCCAAACATGCACTGCTAGACTAAGAAACATTTACAAATGTAAAAGTCAAAATTTGCATAATATTTCCTTCAATTTTCATTATTTTTTTCTTGAAATGTTAGCTGCCAATTATGTTTCCCTTCTTGTTTCATCAGACTCTTTGCTTTCACATTCTTTTCATCCTCTTTGCCTGTCCTTGCTCCTTCCTGTGAGATGTTATTCATCCCTCCTTTTATTCTCCACCTGAAGTCTTTATGAAACCTTGTGCTCCTTGCAGTCTTATTTCCCTGACATATTTATCCTCCACCCTTTTCTTATTCTTTTTCTTCATAACACTTATCTATCTAAGCAGTATGGTAACATAAACATAAACCACTAGTGAATTGTTTTGTAATTACTCTGGTCAGAGGAAGACTGTGTTGTGAAATGCTTGAAGAAAATAAGAAAGATCTTCGTGATGTCACTTTACAAAAGAAAAATATCAACAAAACATTTCCAGGGCTTAAACACAAAGCTGCAGTTTCCAACCATGCAACTCAGTGATTAAAAACCAGCTGAGTCTTTATCAATAATGGACCTAAAAATTTCAACATGGGTATTTCTGATGCTCAGAAATTTGTTGTCCTATTCTTTGGTAGGGCTAAAGCACACGGTTGAGCAATGATGCAGAGGCTGGGCTTGTGCTCCTTCACATCACAAGCAAAATCAATTTCAGTCACCAGTACAAAGAACTGCTAATGTAGAAGGTCATTAAATAAAACTGACTTGTCTGTGACATTGGAGCCTTAAAGGAAACCTTGTACATAAAAGTGATGACTATGCACTGCTCTCTAAGCCAGGACCGAATCATTTCCAGCATAACAAAGATCAGTGATCCATATTCATGCACTCACTTGATGTTCTCCAATCTTTTACCACCCCTCTGAGCCACCAGCATTTATCTTTTCTAGCTGCTCCCAGTCCTTCACCTCTGTACTTGTTCATCCTGTGCTAAGTATCAGGAAACTGTAAGATCAGAGGAAAGAATCTCAGATCAACCTATTCAGAGCAGAGTCAGTTTCAATGTTAGAATTTACTTAGCCAAATCTTGAAAACCTTCTTGGAGAATGCACAGCCTCACTGGGCAGCCTCCCACTGCTCGGCTGTTCTCATGAGGTAAATACTTTTCCTATATCCAGTCTGAACTTCTCTTGTTTCCTCTTATGCCCACTGTGTCTCACCCTCTCACTGTGCCCCACTATGAGGAGCCTGGCTCCATCTTCTCTGTGATTCTGTGATTCTCAATTGCTTCCTTACAGACTCAGAAAGGCTGCTGCGAGGTCCCCCCAAAGCCGACTCTTCTCCAGGGTGAACCAGCATAGATGCCTTGGCCTCTCCTCACAGGGCAAGAGCTCTACTCCCTCAAGTATCTAAACTACCACTTTTAACGAAGCTCAGCTTGTTCAGAGATAGATGATACAAGGAATACAAAGTTAAAAATAGTACTGACTGCTCTGCATAAGCTCATCCACCTCAGTTCATTCTGGTGGAACAGAACTAGTGCTGACCATGCACCTCCTCCTAAAGACGGCTGTCCTGTTTGAATCCTTGACTCCAGTTAATTCCCTGTAGAGCAGGAGTCTGTGCCTACTGCTAGGGTCCATGGTCTTCATCCCTTGCAAAGTATAGGGTGGATGGAAGCCATGTTCCTTCCTTTAAGAACAGAAGTAAAAGCTTTTCAAAAATTTTCAGAGCATCCACCAAAGTTGGAAAGGAATGAGTCAATATAGAGACTTTTAAGACAAACAATACTGGGGCTGGAAGGACAAAAACTAAGAGCTGCAGGATGGTACACACATTCCCAGAATTTCTATGGCATCTTCAGAGAGTGCCTATGCTCATTTTTAGAATCATTTAGATTGGAAAAAACTTTTCAAGTCATTGAGTCCAACTGGAATGAATGAACACACAGGATCATTTGAAAGAAGATATGAAATATGATGATACCACTGTAAAAACATATTTAAATAATATATGAAATCTGGGATGAGTTTAGGTGGTGGACCATCATGCACTACCAACTGATCCAGTCTGACAGCAGAATAATATCAGTCGATGCCTACTGGAAACATTTCCTCAGTACGTAACGCAGCATTAAAGATCTGAAGTCACCAGTACACAGTGGCTGCTTAGCGTCTCAGCTCTAATGTGCAGGGCTAGAAACACCATATTTCCATTGGTTTCTGTCACTAGAGGTATTTAAAATAAAGAAATTGAAAAATTTCAGGGATGAATAAAATTTCTTTATATCCAGCAAAGAAATACATATTTTTGCTATTGTGAACAAATATTGAAAAAGATACTATACAACACCAGTTGTTGCTGTAAAATACAAAGGAAGTACTCTGCTGTGTCTCTGCCCTTATCAAGGGTAACAGATTATAATTTTTTTAGTACCACTGAATCACCACTGGTTTCTATCACTGTTCTAGAGCTACAGTAGCACAAATGAGTGAAAATGCCAGGCATGAGGGCTTGTGCTGTTCTTTCATAGTTTACAATGACATTACAGGTATTTTACTTGGTCTAACCTATATAATCATGAGTATCCAGTCATTTTATCATTTCTATTAATTACAAAAAATCAATGTGTCTGTGGCACACACACACTTTAATAGAAAATTATCTACCATAAATTGTTTAATGTGTGCTTTAAAGTGCCTTATTTTAAAATATAAACATCTTAATTTAGAAAACTTTTTATTACCTGGGAATAGAAAAACTGGCAAAAAAGCAAGTGATTACAAGAAAGGAAATGTTGCAAAGCTGAATTGTGCCACAATACACATGGGATCCCTCTGCTGTTTGGTAAAGAAGTGGTATATAACTGAGACCATACTGATCTTTGCAAAAACATTTGATTCCTGTGTTTAGGGAAAAAAAAAGAAAATCAAATAGTATTCAATGTAGTCTTCTCATTCACAAATTGCCACTTCTAAAATTCATTTCTATTTGATGGATTCACACTACAGCTCAAGAGGTGTGAATCTCATTAAACTCTGAATAAAAACCTATCGATCCCATTTATAACCAAAGGCCAACAGAGCTTGCCTATAACTCAGAGGAAAAGAATTGCATCCAAGGAAAAAAAAAAACAACCACCAACTAACCAACCACAAGAGCTGAAAGCCACAAATAAATTATATTCTTTTAGAATGTTAGAAAATGAAAGTATGTATTTTTACATTTTTGTCCTTCATACAGGTATTCAATACTAAACTGTGTTACATTTATGGATCTGTTTCAACATGATTTCAACTGGCTTTGTACCAGTTTCTTTCTTATAAAACTGATGGTGTAAGTAATGGTGTAACTCCGGAAAAATTAATTCACGAATGAGAAATGAGGCTTGTCTTACTCAAACTTTATACAAAACACATTATTTTCAGTAACAGTAGAATACGGTCAATGTACAACATACAAGCAGTGCTGCTATTTAATGTTACAAAGCTCTTCAGAAAAATGGCAGACACACACAGAGACACTCATTTTCACACTGCTTAGAAAAGAACAACTTAGGGTTGGGTAACCACAGTGAAGAGGAGTCGAAATGTGACTCTTATAAATGTGCATGGACAGTTGAACTTGCTGCCATGCTGAATATCATTCTGGAAGTTAATTTCTTCTGGTAATGGCCTATCAATGTATATACAATATATTTACTTTCAAAAATGTCTTCTAGAACAATATCCTTGCAATCCTTTGCAGCTCTGAGATGCAAATGCTTACAGAGGAATCCCGATGTCTAACCTCCTGCTCATCAAATATCCCACAACTTTGCAGACAGGCAGCAGTAACATACACACTTATGAGATCAGTTGCTAACCCAAAATCTTGAACAAGCAGCCAAAGCTAGCCAGCTTGCCAAGAGGCTTAGATGCTAATACGAGGCAGTTCAAGAATTTAAAACGACAAACTAGGAAACCTTGAAGACTGATCACAGATTGTTGGAACACACACACACACACAAAGGAAAAACCAGCTGGACTTTTTTTTTTTTTTTACGATAGAGTTCACCCAGTGCTAGTCCTAATTAAAGAGTGGCCCTATTCCAATTTAAAATAAGAAACAATTAAAACACCCTTGTATTCAAAGGATCTTCCACAAGACTCCATTTACTTTGACGATTTGATTTTCATGTAATGGCACTTCCTCTTTTATATACCCCAGAGCTTTTATTAGCCTTGAAAATCTAACAGCACTTATTAAATACAGGCTTGGTTTTTTTTTTTTTGTAGTAAATTATGCACATGAACTTAGTGTTATTTACATTTCTCCCATTAAGACAATCATAATGGATTTAAAGGCTAATGCAAATGAGTTAACATCATACTGTAGAGACAGTAACAGCATGACATGTCCAAATACAATGGCAGAGTGATACCTTCTATATAGCAGGCACATTGATTTTGAGAAACATCTCAAAACAATAATGCAATGCAGCTCAATGAAAAAGAAAATTCCAGAAGGATTATCTGGTCAAGTAAAAAATGGAGACAATCCCCATCATGTGCATGTTTCACTGAGGTGAGTTAAAGAAATTGCCGTTATCAAAAAATTACCAACAGTAAGAGATGGTAAAAACAACCCACAACAAATACTTCATATCTAGTGTCATTCCCTTAGTGCTTTAGCACCATAGTGCATCCAGTTACAACTGGGACATACAGTGTTTCTTCCAGTGCTGAATATGCAACAGACATAACCCCCCCCCAAAAAAGACCTCAAGCAATAGAAGCACACTCAACTTCATTATTTCCAAATCCTTTCCCTTATGGTTTCTCAGAGAAGCACCCTTAACATAGAAATCTTCATGATTAGATTCTACTGGTACTGTGTAATATCTTTTTCACAGAGCAGTTGTAGAGCACCCCTGGAACAGATACATTTGCAATTGGTAACAGCCGATTGCAAATCTTGTAAAAACATGCTTCACGCCAAGGTAGTAAGTACAACCACGAAAATCCAAAAGACCTGCTGGGATTGAAGAGCACAACTTGTGAGCAGGACAAAACAAGGCCCCTGGAAGTAGAGGCCATTTGAGCCCTTCAGTTTCTGGAGCATGCTGTCTCTTTACTAGATGGCCTTCCCAGGCAGTCCTGTTCACATCTGCATGGATAACAGAAGCCCAGAAGACTGAGGGTTGTACTCATCTAGGGCATGACAACCTTTGGGCCAGAGGGGCTTTGTCCTGGGGACAGCAGTGATGCCTGCAAATGAAGACCTGCCCACTGTCCTTCAGGGATTTTAATGATCTGAAAAGCATTACAAATGTCCTACAGAAAACCATTCGTTTAAATTATTTGACTGGGGGAAAGTCACAGGCATTTTTTTTTTTTTTAAATCAAGGTCCTTAAGGATGGCTCACTTGATACGAGACAAAATTTTATGACTCACAGGAGACTGGAAAAATCAGCAGCAACGCTGCATATTTAGAGTTTAATGTTTAGTCATCAAAGACACTTTCAGAGTTATTGCCTCCTCCTTAGACACATTTTTTTTCTAATTGCTACAACAGAGCTGCAGCAGTAACAAAGAAAAATCTTCCCCTAAAATGCACAGTCATACAAGTAACTGATCAGCAGGTTTGCCTTGCTGCTGTCAGCCTAAGAAAACTGGGCAAGGGAATTCACATTTCAGCAAAGCATTTTTTATCCTACTACCTCTCCAACCTTGCAGGAAAAAATGATGCATCCACATCCAATGCAGATAAAGCAGCATCCCATGGCAAAAGCTTAGGAAGGTAGGAGGACACAAATATTTGAGCATTTCTGTTTTGCTTTGTTTTCCCTGCCTGATCTTTACAAAGTTCTGTTAAATGCCAGAATAACTGTTAGAGTAGGTCAGGTTTTATTTTTTTTAAAGTAGTAATCAAAGCAGTATCTTTACAAGTCTATGAGCAAATCATAGGCTTTCTGTTCCCAGATCAACCCACTGCAGATTTGTGTATCAGCCTGCACAGCCCTGTATGCAGAGACAGCGAATGGACAGCTGTGGTCGCAGGAGCACCAGGGTGATGGTACCTCTGAACACCCCACGGTGGAGCCAGGCAGACAGCTTGTCACCTGTAAAACCTCCAGACCAACAGTGAATCTTGCTCAGCCACAGCAACCTAAAGCCTGTAGAGCTTAATAACTGCAACACATTGTTACTGCAACATATTTTAATGAACCACCAACAGTTAAAACCTAAATGGTTTTACCACAAATCAAACTACTTGAAAATTATTTAATAAAAGAAAAAATTTGTTATTCCCATTGACATTTACAGAAGCAAAGCAAATTTCCCTGCTATAGTTTTACCCCTGTGATGGAGGATTCAGCATAAAGCATATGACCTACATAGCAGGAAGTCAAACTTTGTTATAATCCTGTCCCCCTGAGCACTGAAAAATTTGGAAATCAGACAAGATGAACACAGTGGCCCAGATTCTCTCTGTCATTTGGGCAATTTTGCATTGCATCATTAGTCCTAGTTCACCCTGCAGGGGCCACAGTCATGACAGTGAGCCGCAAGGCCCATTGTATTATCATCCTCCAACTCTCTGGATAGGGAAAGCAAGAGGATGTTCACCTTCTAGGGATCCAGAGCTGCTAAAATGTCACTCTGTAGCTGCAGATTATAAATACAAATTACAGCAACCTTTAGGCTGCTATAACAGATTGGTAATATCTGTATTGAATTTTAGTACATGCTTGGGACACACATGTGCCTGGACAACTCTCCTGTCCACCCCATTCGGACCAATATCTCTACTCAGATGCAGACCTCAGGGTCAATCATAAAGCAAGCATGGGAAAAAGCACAGGGAACCAACATGTATTTCATTTGCTTTTCCAGTACTATCATATTAGCCACTATGTCAGTCAAGAGCCGTCCTGGAATAACCGTGTCCTCCAATACCTTTAGGACAACTGGGATTTGTAGGCCACCTGACTCCAGGCAGACTAGCGCTGTGTGAAGAGCTGCAGGTGACCCACATCTCAACTACAAAGATACTGGGATAGTGTAAATATTTCTGTGTCCTCTCTTCTGCCTCATTGATCTTTGCACCCATGATATCTAAAGCAAAGAGATGCAGGACCTCCAGGATCAGGTACTGACCTGTTACAGTTTCTCTGTGGGGTTACTGAAAGTGGGTAGAAACATTTTTAATGGCACATTTGACTTTGATGACACTGCAGAAATCACGCCTCATTTCCTGCCAGGTCCTCTTCCCTGTTCTTCAGCTGTACTCCTGACAGGCTGACAGAGAGTGGGAGTTAAAAAGAAGTTTCTGCTCCAGGATTGTCTCAGAGATTGCAGAGCTCCTAAGCTGCTGGCTCCTCTACAGATCTCATTAGGCAGGATGCCAAGAAACTCAGAGCAGAGTATCCCTGCTCATAAACTCCAAGGCTGCCAACTCTCTGTTAGCCCACCAGGCAGAAAGAAAAGAAGCAAGAGTCTGGAAGCTCTGGAAATGTGCAACTCCTTGGCACCCTAAGCAGCCAGAGGATCCTGACAGGATTCCTCAAGCTGGGAACCCCGGAGCTTCTGATATCTCTAGTTCTAGATGTCATTAACTTTGGACTAGATGATCACTGTAGGCCCCTTCCAACTGAAAATATTCTATTTTATTCATTTTCATTTCAAATCAGAACAATATAAAGTTAAACAAACCTATCAAAATCCTCTGCAAATTGGTATGATCTTTTTTCATGCTGAATAATGAGCTGTTATGGCTGGTGTGGTCCCATTCCCTAATATACAGATTGTACCATTAGTCAGCAGACTGAGCTTGCATCACATTAATTGTCTTTTTACCCATCCTCTTTTTCCCAGGTATTCATGCTCTCCCAATTTAAATTTCAAAAACAAGCCCTTTAGGGAAGAATGTGTTTTGTGGGATTTTGTATCTTCATGTAAGCTAAATTGAACAGGATTTATTTTCTGAAACGGCTGTTACCACAAAGCTCTATATGCAGGTCAGCAGGCTTATGTAACAGTGATGCATCTGGCTTTCTGTCCCAAATAAGACAGAATATGCTGTGACTCCTATATAACCTTGTGTGCTGCTCATCAAAGGCTCATATCCATCTTTTTTTTCCTGTTAAAGGAGACCCACTGAAATCTCAGTCTTCACTTTTCCAAAGACCTGTAATTGTTCTCCGCCTGGTCCTTACAGTCAGACACAATAGATCCTTTTCATTAGGCTTTTTAGTAATTCACTAGTGCCCATTCATTCAAGTTAGGGGTTTTTTTTTCTTTTTTTTTGAAAGAAAATATTTTGAGTTAATTCATGTTAGTTGTATTCTACGAAAATGTTTTAAGCTCAGTTGTTAACTGAGTTGTTCCCTCCAGCACGTTTTCTTGCAGCTGCTTCTTGCTCTGCCTTTTCCTTAGACCTTGTCCATTTTGTCACACATTCACCAGTCACCACAGTGAAATGCTCATGGCCATAAGCAGGGATCATATGCGTCCACAGGGCACAGCACAGAGAAGACTATCCAGTCTTGGATGTTGTAAAAATCTTTTCTCTATTAAAACTAGGTCAAGGTATCTTGAAGGGAATGGTACACAAATCGACAGCAGGTGCCCAGCTCTCACACTGAAATGAAGTATCCATAGGTCCATGGCATGCACTTATCCATACTTAAGAACACCAGATTTGACCTACTACAGCAGGCACAATGATGTGTTTTATTCAGATGTCAAATACATGTAGTCATCTATGCAAATCCCAGTTCTAGATCAAGCACATAGCTCTAACTTGTAACTCTATCCTCCAGTTAGTGTGGAAATGAAATCACTGACTTTCTATAAATATGCAAATATGGTTAAATGCAAGGTGATGTACCAGGAACAAGGTGTGCAGCTCACACCTGCAGAATGGTAGACCATGTCTAGAACAGCAGCAAAGAAAGGTCAGAGGCTCTTCTAGCAGACAAGTCAGCGTGTCCAACAAGCACAAATCAGAAAGACTAAACAGGACCTGGCAGGTGAAGTAGCAGACTGATTGACAGACAAGCCTTTGACACCTCTCAGGGTACCAACGCCGAGTAGCATATGTGAAGGAGGATTTCCCTAGCATTACTCCCAAGTCTGAGACTTTTCAAAAGAAAAGTAGGTAGGCTGTACTGTAGGTAGACTGTAGGTATGGCTTTACATATTTTTTTGTGCATTTAATTCCATTTTTACTACTAAAAAAATATTGACACTAGGCCAGGGCAATAACTCAATACCAAGTTCACGAAAACCAGTGGTTTTATCCATAGAAGAGTAACTCCAAAACTTCCTGAATTCACATCTGTAATAACATTCAGAGCATGGCCTGTAAAGTTCATGCACAGAGCAGGCTCATCCCCTGAGCAATTTGATGCTCAGTTAATATATGCAGTGCTATACTAAGCCCAGTTAATCAAGACTATCTATTCTGAAAGCAGGAAAAAAACCCTCTGTATGTCTATCACACTCCATCAGCTTTCCCCACTCACTTTAAGCAATTAGTTTCAAAGACTTCCTGACTAAATTTACATAAAATGCATCCTTCCCTCATACACTTTGCTAAAGCATTAGACAATAATTTTATCAGGATTTCTTGGAGATCAACAGTGATAGAGAGGTATGAGAGATTACCCTATGCCTCCAGCACAGTCCCAGGAATTTTTGAGGACAGCAATTTCCTGGATCACCTCATCACCTTCAATCGACTTACATGCATATGGAGCAAGAATGCTATTTACTGTCAGAGATCTTCTGTGTCTGTCTGCAGAGAGATGTCTATGGATACAGATAGAACAGGCTGACAAGAAGAGAACAGCTATCAGTGGACATGTACTCTGCACTGGTGGGGCCTCACCTTGAATATTGTGTGCAGTTCTGGGCACTGCAATATAAGAAAGATATTAAGCTGTTAGACAGTGTCCAAAGGAGGCAACGAAGATGGTGAGGAGCCTTGAGGCAAAGCTGTGTGAGGAGCAGCTGAGGGCACTTGGTCTGTTCAGCCTGGAGAAGAGGAGATGGAAGGGAGACCTCATTGCAGTTACAACTTCCTTGTGAGGGGAAGAGGACGGGTAGACACTGATCTTTTCAGAGGAGTTTTAGGTTGGATATTAGAAAGAGGTTCTTCAGCCAGAGAGTGGTTGGGCACTGGAACAGGATCCCCAGGGAAGTGGTCACAGCACCAAACCTGACAGAGTTCAAGAAGCGTTTGAATGATACTCTTGGGCACATGATGTGACTCTTGGGGATTGTCCTGTGCAGGGCCAGAAACTGGACTCTGTGATCCTTGTGGGTCCCTTCCAACTCAGCATATTCTGTGATTCTGTGACATAAAGCTGCAGTTGAAAGATCAACAAGACTCATTGGAAAACCTCTGGAAGAAGAAACTTCAAATCATTTGCAAGGGGAGAAGCAGGTGAAATGATCTGTCTGGATAAGATTTGAAGTCCAGGCTTCTGATGGTCAAAATGTTTGGTTACTAGGGTTTTGGTTTTTAGTGAGGACTCCAGCTGGCATAACTTCATGAGCTAACTCAGTTATAGACTAATGACTTAAGCAACTGGTGATATATTTGTGGCTTTCAGTTAACGACTTGGGCTTGCAAAACCTCCTCACACAGATCTGTTCAAGAGTGTTGGAATGCGAACAGCATATTCAGAAGACTTATAAGATGAAGCCCAAAGTACGAGGACACAACAGTTGTGTTGGCAGCAAGCTACTGCAAACAGTTGCATAAGCTGAAGAGAAGCAAGAGCAATAGTTCCAAGCGTCTGCTTTTAGCATTATATTTACAGCTTCTCCCTGACTGTGCATATATTAAGCAGATTGCAAACTTGTAGTGAGTGGAGGGAACAATCTGGCTATTTATAAGGCAGTTAACCTTTAGGAATGACCTTTGTTTTAACATTAAACAGGTCTGCTTCACGTTCAGAGTACCAGCATTTTCATCATTTGGAAAAATCAGAAAATATCTCAAACCTGTGAAGATTGCCAGAAAGAAGATTTCATTCTTGCACTCTGAAAGATCTTGGCTGATATAGCCCGTATAAAGATGGAGTCAATGCAACAAAGCCCAGACAGTGGCAGAGAGAAGCAACTCCAGCGCACGTGGCAGGCTGAGGGAGACTCTTCATTGTGGAATATTTCCATTGACTTTCTTCTAATCAAAACAAACATGCCACACCTATCTTTGTTCAGAAGCTACTTGCCAGCATCAGCTATCAGCTGGCCTCCTCAGCCATATAATTTATCTAGTATTAAGCTGGAACCAAAGAAACAGAAACAACAGTGGTTGGCATGACACCATTTTCTGACCTAACTTCAGTGTTTTCTTGTTTCCCAGGCAACTCACAAAATCAATGTAAGAAAATCCCTGTCATGATTTGAAAAAAAAGATTTTATTTTTAGATTTGGTAAATCCATCCATTAAGAAAAGGAAATGAAATCAAATGAAATTGAGAGCTGCAGTAACGCTGCCATAGGATAAACACAATGTTGTCATTGACTACATCTGTGGAAACAATTAACCGAAAGAACAAGACACTGCTGTTTACAGAAGTCCAGGGCCGATTTACTCAGGTTATTTCTATCTTAGCAAGTGATTTCATAAAAATATTTCAAATATACTGTGATACCATATCCTTATTATGTCTACTTTAACTTGATTGGATGATTTTAAATTGATTTTCTAACAGAGGACCATAGAAGCCAGAACCTGCCTTCCATTTGCCTTCAAAGACACAAAAACAGTGAATCAGCCTTTGGTTTGCTCAAGGGTTATGATGGTCCCAAATTGCATACTAATATCATGAATTATTCAAAATCACAGCAGGTAACAACAAACATTCTGTTAGGTGTAACGAAACAACTTAAACATGAAAAAACATACAAGAAGTATAATTAACTACTGGAAAAGTAGAGTTCAACTAAATAGCAATTCCACTGTTGCTTATGCACTTCATTGGTGGATGGTTCATGCCACTAACTTCAGCAGTGCAGAACTGCTCTAGCCCCAGAAGACACAAAGCTTCAAAGGTTCACTCTTGCTGCATGGGAAAAAAACCCAGGAGGTTTGCAAGACGACTCACTACAACCATTCCCACTTCAGCAAACAGAACAGAAAAGTCTCCACCTACTTTAAGTTTCCTTGTTCTCACTGGGAATATTTGGAGAGTAATTTGAGGCAGGCCATACTCCTCTCCCTCCAGCACATTTGTCCAGTAAAATCTTGCCCCAACTGACTAGGATTCACTACATTATACACTTTTAGCATCAGTAATTCCAGCCCCATTTTCTAAATGTGAAAAATGAGGGCTCAAGTTTAAGAAACATGCCCTCTGCCATTCAGCAAAGTACAAGGGATATTTCATGGGACTAATTAGTACCTCTTCTACACTGCTGTCTGACTCAGTGTAATGTAAGGTAAGTTGTAATGACATATCTAGAAAAAAAAATCAATTCCAATTCAGGAACATAGAAGTGAGGCTTAAAATTTTCATGCTCTGAATTGTTCACATGGCAATTGTACAAAGTGAGATTTTTCAGAAAAGAATGCAAAGGGAAAAATCACACATTTCCAGAAAACTAGTGAAGATCAGTCATTCAGCAAAGTACAGATCCTCTGCAACCTCTATCTAATAAACTGTACAAAACAATATCATTTAGGCCATCTAGGAAGAAGTCATGACACGTTTCCTCAGAAAAGTGTTTCACTGCTTATGAGGAGAAAATTCAAACTAAAAAAGAGGAAAAATTAAAATATAAATAGCTGCTGCAGTGCTCTTTAACTGTTACAGATGACCTTATCTTTTGACTGAAGGCCTCATGTTGGAGATAATGCATCTAACATATTACCAGCTATACCTCATTCATTTTCAATTTGCATTTCGTATCTCCCCAGGTAATCATTATTTAGCGATACAGAAAAGACAATTCAAATCTTCCTTACACCCAGAAGTCATTTAATTCTAAGTGATGTGCATTAGGGGATGCTGGCAAGCTCACAGGCCAAACTAGACCTTCACTAATGGTATGAATGAATTTTTAAATAAAATGGTTCGTTCACCCTTTATTCCTTTCCACCCTTCCTCACTCCATTACAAATAGAGCTTTATGTGATGCCTTTTGAAGATTCAGCAGCAGCCCTGGGATGAACCAGTCCAACTGGTGTGCTCCTCTGATGGAAAGCAGCTCCACAGACCACAGCTTCTTCCATGTCTCACATCTGTGCACAGGCAGTGAAAAGGAAGAGAATGACTTGGCTTTCTCTCCACTCAACCCCCAAGCCAGCATTTAACTTGCAGGATCAGACATCAGGTTCAAAGGTCAGTTGTCTAAGCCACTTTTAGCCAAAAAACTAGAAGGAGATTGTCACAGCCCGGTATACAGACATTTTGTATCCCATACCTTTGCTTGAACATACCAAGCTGTTGGGACTATGTGGCGGATTATCCTGCAAATTCCATAGGCTTGAGCCTGAGAAAGGGCACCAAGTCCATAAGGAATGACATCAGGCAACTCACCTCACTAACATTCTTCATGGAGGCATTATACGTTCTGTCTTCACTTCGAAATATGTAAACCACCGTCTTTTGTGGAAGCTTCCTCCATCATTGCCCAAAGGATATAAGCACAGAGTTGGACATTCAGTAACCCATCTGATTTTTGTGCCCAGCTGTCTGGGGAATAGGGACCATTCCTATCTGCCTATCCTTGAAGCCCAGACCTTGAAATGTGCTCAGCAATGCTTTGTTCCTGGCTACATTTTCATAAGACTAATAAACACAAAAACCTCCCTCATCTCTGACAGGAAGAAGAACAATGAGGATACTTGTCTGATCCTGCAAATCCTTGGTTACACAAGCAACAAGCAACATGGATAAGAGCTTTTCAGGAGCAGAATCTATTTTATCAGCAGAGATTGATGCACTATACACGGTATGAGTGTACACTGGTGTGTACGCCAGTGGGAACCACTGGGAGAATTTTTATTTCAATGAGTCCAATGTTATTTAGTCTGCTGAAGTAATGAACATCTTGAGAAGTGCTCTTCCTCTCTCCCACATTTGACAACACTGAAGATTCTGAATTGAAACAAATAATAATGTGAGCAAATTACAAATACCCAACCATTCCCTGTGTCCCACCAACAAGGGAGAAACACTTCTTTCAAGTTCTCTCCTATCTAATTACATCACAAAATTAGAACAGAATATTCCAGTTTACTAAATTACTTCTATCAAGGATTCAAATCACCAACTCCTATCTCATGAGCTGTGTGAAACAACACAACAACCAGTTAAAGCAATAGCCATCTCTAGTCTGCGACCTGGAGGAGGGAGTGGGTACAAGTTTGTGTCTAAAGTTGTACGCTACATCTTCTACCCCTTTCCCTTTCTCCAGAGGAGAGCTCATTTCACAGCCAAACTTTTTAGTTGGTTCTTGAGCACAAACAAAACCACCTCTGTGCTGGGAAGGAGGCAAGGAAAGCAATATGAGTGGAATTGCTGATGCAGAATCTTTCTTTCCCTTGTTCCCCCTGCAGAAAGCTGCCAGGACAGCAGCAGCCCCTTGGCGGGAGCAGGCTGACAGTCTCAACAAAGCAAGTCGCAAAACTGATCTGGCTTTTCAGGGCCAGACAAAAAGGAAAAGTTCGGGACCCTTCTAAAGCAATAAGAGGTTTCCTTTGTAGGACTGAAGGCTGAATGAAGGCTCACAGGAGACTACAACTTTAACTCTTTATTTATTTCACTGATTTAGACTCAAGTGGTATTTCACAGGCTTGGCCAGCAACTTCAATTGGTAGCACAGATGAGCTGTGGCTACAGAAGTATTTTGAGGTTTGGCTTCCAATGGAAATGGAGTTTTCATTGTTACTCCATGATGCCTACACTCACTACTGCCTGTCTTTTACCTGCATTCCTTCATTACTTTTGAACACAGTGGCCATATTTAACTAAAACCAACTTAGAGGAAAAGCCTCAAACTTCCTAAAAGAATTTCCTACAAGAAGGAAGTGCTGATAAAAGGAAACAACTCCCACGGCAAGCCTCCTCACTATAAAAAACCTGACCCAAGTTAGGATTTTTCCCCTTGCAGAGTTCATGTGGGTCCTCTACAGATCAAAATACTGCAAAGCTTCAGCTGGGCCTCAAGCCCCTGGAATAACTATCAGAAATATTCAACTCACAGGCAGATCTGATTCAGAACTTTTTTGCTTCTTCTCACTTCCAGCTTGTCATTCCTTTATCATCAAGACAGATCCCCATGGCAGACCAGCATTAGCATTCAATTATGCCTGGTACCACTCTATAATCTGATAATTTCTACTGTAAGACAAAGTGCCTATCCCCACTAGCACTGGGCTGTGTGCTTCAACAAGTGCATTCAACAACATGGACTCACCCCAGCTTCACAGAAACCACCTTTTCTTGGTTTTCAAAATATCCAAATAATGTATGCATCCCAGAGAGCAGGTTTACACACAGGACCCATACCAGAGTGTGATGGAAGACTGCAACAAATGAACATCATATGTGCCACAATGCATGGGTTTTCCCAGTGAATTGCATGTCTCTAATTACTAACCTGTTCCGCAGGAAATCGGCTTCGAGTGCCAGCCTTTCTCATACATCCCAATTCAAGGGCCTAATCCACACAGGACCAAGTGTTCATTCAATGAATCTAGGCATTACATTAATCAGGGTGCTGGTTGCAAGCACCCCTCAATTATTTTATTTATCTAGATAGCCAGATCCTTCATTGTCTTTGCATTGGTAATGCAAGGTTACTATAGCAACATCTGTGACCTGCATGATCAAGATAGCAGAGAAGAGATGATGGCTGGATTAATGTATTTAGAGCCTTGAACAGGAAACTTTAAAGATTAAAGATTAATACTCTATGAAATTCATATGTACTTTACTCATGTTGTTATATTTATCCCACTTCCTCTTCGTTTCCAAATGCTAAACTAGAGTATGTGGTACAATATATTAAGACAACACCATTTAAACTTGCTGTTTATTTTCTGTTTTCAGTTTAGCACACAATTAAACTACTACATTAAGTCCAAAAACTAATGTTCATTTTACACTATGGTTGACCAATTTATTAGCATCCTGTAGAAGCTAAAGTTCTTAACCAGATTTGCAGATTATTTAGATTTCCACAATATTTAAAATAAACAAATTCAGAACAAGTTAGCCAGTTTACACAATACTAAGCGCAGAGACCTCTTCAATTTGCTTTTTATTTTCCTGTACTTAACAGGTTCTTTTTAAGAGTCATTAACTACCATTCAACTAGAGATTTGCTTGCCAACAGTCTACCACAAGTTCATAACAGATCCACATAAGTTTAAATGTTTCCTTGACTGCTCTTCAGCTGACAAGAGAATATATTGCTCCTGAATCCAAGGCTGGATGGAAGTTGCTCGCACAACCAGGATGGTGACACGAAGGAGTTGGATGTGGAGGGAGGTACTGGGGAACTGAGGTAATTTTTTTTCTTTTGCTGGATGGTTATTGAAATACAGGCTCATCCACTGCAAAAATGTCAGGCAGCAAGCATAGTTTTAGTCTGTGCTTCCTCCACTACTACTGCACAAAGTGCCTGAGTGTGCACACATGATCATATATCAGAAAGGCATGGGTAGTTCTATTCAGCTTTTAACTGCTTCAGGTCCAGGACAGGGAAGAAATTCTCATTCTAAGTAATCAAGGAAAAGAGACAAAACAGTGGGCCTTCAAGTGAGATTTAGGTAGCATATAAGTCATATGGTGACCTTCCACACCGACACAAAATATTGCTGCCATGAGACAGTAAATAAATGTTCATTGTTCTCTCTCAGGCAAGTTCCTTCTTTATTTTTATACATGTCATGCTAATATAATTCTTCTTGGAGCCAACTTCTTCTCCCAAAGGCAGCAGGATTACTTTTCTATTTTCAGGAAGGAGAGGAATTGAGCTTCAAAATAGAGTGCCTCAAAGCCAAACACTGTATAAAAACCCCAGTAGTGTCAGTGGAAGAACTGATGGGGATGAACTAAATCCACTGTAAGAGTATTCCATCACTTGACACAAAATGCAGAGGCTGTTTTGCCCTTGGAGTCTCATAAAGCAGACAGCTTAAGGGATTCTTGGACTGAACAGCACTATCAGATGGTCAGTTGGGGTTGTTACTTTTTGTTTTGTTTTGTTGTTGCTCTGTTGGTTTTTTATCTTTGATTTCTTAGTGTTTGTGATTTAGCTAAAAAAGAGCTTTCGTATCTTCTGCATTTGGCCTTTTCTTCCTCATTGTTCCTACTGCAATCTGTGGACAGTATAGGAAGGATAGGCCCCACAAGCCCAGTGAAAAATTTTATTTTTTTAGTCCACACCCATTTTCCAACAAAAACACTTATGTCAAAGATACCCAGTTGAGAGTGTGGAGGGAAGAAGCTGATTAAATTGGGTCCATCCACCTGCTTTGCTAGTATTGATAGAGTTCTTAATTCCAATCAACTTGCATAATTGACAGTAACCCAAAAATTATTGCACAATATATCTAACTTCACATTTTTAACTTTTAGACTTATTTCCCTTTGATATTTTAAGGCTTTTGGCTAAGATTTTTAAAACTCGCCTTCCCTAGCCTCCCAGCTATAATTAAATGGCCTGCTTTTTTAAAAGTGCTGAGTATGTCACACCGTCACAGGGGCCTGAATGGTACTTAGTGTTTCTTGGTTGCAGCCTCACACGTCACAAGTTAATCTTCAGAAAGTCTTAGACTGCATTTCTTGCAACACTCATATCAACCACCAAGGAAAAATCTTCCTATGCTCCCAGCATAACAGAAAGATGAGAAGAGGTTTTTTTAGCCCATCATCATTGCACTCCCTTGTGCCTTTGAAAATGAACATTACACCTCTGCAGCTAATATGATCATACAACAGTTCTTCTCACCTCTTTGCACCCTCCTGTGTTCTAAGCCTTTTATTTTAATTGACTTAAGAAAAAGACAGCACACTGGCTAGCAATTAAAATCTATCAACATCATTTCTGCAACCTTCCTTCAAATCCTAGCCCCTCTCTCCCATCTTTCAGAAAAGGGTCAAATAACCTCTAAAAACAAGGCAAAGACAAGGAAAAATATACATAGATGTATCAAAGGGATGTCTAAAACTTCTGTAATTTATTTTTGTGTTGAAAGTTTCACTCACTTTTGTTGATAAACCTAGACTAAAATATCTTATCTAAAATATCTGTCTAAAAAGATGTCTAGCAAAAGCCCCTAATGGTGCAAAGACTGGATTTTTTTTCCATTCTACCAGGATTTGCATCAAAAATTAGCAATGCTGACACCATCTGCATTTTAAGGGTGACTTTGTAGGTCACTCTTGAGTCTAACCTGGGGTCTAAAGCACAAGAAAATTGGGTTCAGCTCCTTTCTCCTCCCCAGACTTCTTGGGAAATATTGGGGAAGTCACTCAGCCTCTCTGTCTCCTTGTAAAAACAATAATGTAACAAATACTCCAATGTTTAAATGCCTGCCTGACCCCTCAGTTTATCTCTAATGTTAGTGAAGTGTCTTTTGATATTGAAGTTCATGAAATTTCATTTTATACTTAAACATACACTTTAGCAGTTTTTCTGATAAGGCATTGCAGTGTAGTGTATTCCCATCTCTATGGTGATACTAAAAATACTTGAAGCTATATAATAATGCATATTTTAAGCTCATGAACTAAGTCAGTATTTTGTTTCTTAAATCCCAGGCAATCCCGTTCTGCCTTTGTTAAAGAATCCATGTGGTACTTGTCTGTTTGTGTCCAAATTGAAGCCATTAATCTCTCCTGTTTGTCATCTCCAGATTAAAGTGGTTTTGCTACCAGAGACAGTGTAGTGTGCTCCTGATGCTGAAACAAAGCTCTCTCTCAGGAGCCACTACTTATGTACAAAGGACAAAACTTGAATGTTTTATGAAGAGCATCACAAGGAAGAAGGAAATTGTGTATTCATTCAAGCTTTGATCCTGCCTTACTGAACTGTATTTTACTATTGACTTTAACAGGAGCTATTTTATTGCTACTAAAAGCAGACAAGTAAGTATTTAATATACCATTAACAGCAAGTTAACTTTTTGGTTCCAAGTTACAACAGCTTTTTCAAGATTGTATGATCATGAGAACAAAGACCATAGTTTGCAACTGTCTGAAAAGTATCTAATTACAAAATTTTTTTGGTTTTCTTTTTTTTAGCAAATATCTGCTTTTAAAGTCATATCCTATTTTTGTGAAACATATTTAGGAGAAAGGAAATATACATTTTTTAGACAATTTTAAAATCTTTTGGTAGAGAGCACTGAGTACACCTTTATTGTCATAGAGCCTGACCTCCTGAGATGTTCGAAGTTATCTTTAGTGATTTACAAAAACAGCTAAAACACAGTTAAAATGTAAAATTCTGATCTGATGGACTGAAAGCCATCACCAGCTGGAGAGCATTTTTCAGTTTAGACTCACTTGGAACAAATTAATTTTGCCAACTGCACTATTTTATCTATAGTGCAACAAAGAGAGAATGAACAGGAGATGAATTTCAAAAGTGCAAACTAAACAGTCAGGCCAACAAATTCAATCTGAGTGCAATTTAGGGATTTGCACCAATTAGACAACTGTCTCTGTAAATTTGTAAATTTAGCACTGCAGACATTACTTCTCATGTTACTCCTTCAGGAAATCAGTGAGGCCTAATCTGGGAAGAAGGGAATCACTAGCATATTGTGCCCTCTATAAATGGTGCTACATAAATTAATATACAACTTAAGGAGAAAAATTCACCAAAGAAAGTTACATTTCCATCTAAAAATAACACATCTACTATGGTTGAAAGCAAAAGTTACATTGTACAGTTAATGTAAATATATATTTATTAGCTAAAGCTTGAATAAAATTTTTTCCATCTCTTGCTGAGTGTAAAGCTCAAGAAAGCTGACAGACCATCCCAAGAGCCCAAGAGAAGTGGTACTTCATTACTTATGTCCTTCTCTTATTGCTCACTCTGCAACTTACCCCAGACGAGCTCTAAACAAAAGGGGAAAAGAGGATCAAAAGCATGACTTTGAGTGTCCATCTGGGAACACAGCACACAGAACCCTAGTTCTTCACCTCTGGAAAATCCCTCCACAACACTTCTTAATACCGGATCAATTCATCCCTGTTACAATGTGAGTCAAACACTTCTTATAAAAACCAGGAAATAAAAAAGTATTGTCTACCAGCACTCACAGAATTTTTGACTTTACCCAAGATGACTAGTTTCCTTCATCATTAGCTGTCTATTCTATTCACTAAAGTCTTGTATGATAATTGCCAAGACAGTTTTCCATTTTATCTGACATAGTTCAAATGACATCTATGTTAAAAAAGGGCCTTAAACTATATTAAAGATTTTTTAAAAATATTAAATCTTCATCCGTTGAATATAATCGAATATAATCAGAGACTAAAGATTTTGTGTGAAAAATTTCAACTTAAGCTTTACAAGTGTTATTTAAAAATAAACCAGCAAACATGCAGAATCTGCTGTATGGCAATAAACACACAAGAATCCCTGCTTTGTCATTTAGATGAGTAAAATTATTTTGCCTTGACTAGCACACAGCATAAACAAGGAAGACATCCCTTTCTTATTAGCCTGGATCACGATTATTTTCTTTTATTTTTTCACATTTGTCGTCAAGACTAATGCCTCCTGAAATTGCATGAAATCAATGGTTTCCCCTTTTGATTTCAAAGGTAAAAACAAAAAAATCAAAAATTAAACAAGATTCTGTTTCAAATGAGTAAATTTGTGCTGTGTTTGTAATCCAGCAGGCTGACTGATTGTATTTTTGTGCCAATATACAGCACAGCCTGTGCCCTTCCCATGACACATACTGGGCAGGGACACTTTATGTGGGAGGCATGTCCTGGAGTAAAAAATCAGAGGATCTCCTTTCTGAAGACAGAGCAATAGCAAAAAGGGAACACTACCAAGCACGTTAATGCCTGAACATTTGTCATTCTGATCTAGGTAACAAATCCACCTTCAGATCTAAGTACCTATGTTACAATATCATATATATTATTTTAAGATGCAGGGACCTGCCACAGCTCCCTGATGAAGGCTTAGCCTGTTGGCATGTCAAAAGCACTACAAAGCACTTCAAAAACTGAACCAGTAAAAGCATTTAAACAACTATCATTACTTACTGATGTCAGCCTGTGTATACAGGCACACGTAATGGCAGGCATTTATTATTTCCATTTGTGTTCTAGGATGTGTCTAACACAGAACTGCCCAGGTTAGGGGGAAATCTCTGCATAGCCAGTGCTGTGTAATGGTTCTTCCAGACAAACCCAAAGTCAAACTCAGATGTCACACCAAGCATTCTTGGTAAGGAAATATGGTCTTCTCACTCTTTTTCTTCATTCACTACAGGAACCTGACTTTTAAAGACATTTGAATTAGCATAGAAAGACCTGACTAAAATCCCTTTACCAGAGACCCTTATTCACAGGCCAGCATTTTTCTCACCTCTTACTTTCTTCAGAAAGAGAAATCATAACTTTCTTAACCAAGCTTCCAAACTTTGAACTCCATGTATTTCTAACCCATAAGTCTTTACATATCAGTTTTATTGAATCCTCAAAGCAAAATTTGCCATATCTGAGTACTCTTCCATTTTGCCCTTACTAACAATTTTTTCATGTTACAGTGAATAAAATCAGGTCCTAATCAGGTGATCTGAGGTCGCTCTTTATCTTCCCATTACCGTAATCTCCTTATCAATCTGTATGAAATCCAAATATCTCAGTGTTAACCAGGGCAGGAGGTTCAATTCTTAAAACCGAAACCAAACTCCGTTGGCTCTCACTTTCCTTAAGAAAACCAACTCCAACCCCATCTGCTGTTGCTTGGAACTTGCCTTTAATGAGGCACTGAAACTGTGTTCACTCAGACACATGATATCTGGTCAGGAATCACTAACAGATGCTTGAGTTAAAAAAAAAAAGTAGCACTAAAGTACTTTGTGCATTTATGCTGAATAACCTTAATATACTACTGACCCTTGAGAGGTCCTTTGGCGTAAAAGTGTCTCCTTATTAGAAAATATCTGTATTTAAATTAAACATGATTTTGCAAAAAAGACAATAACATGGACTTGGACAGAGATGTTCTGGGGATAAACACTGGCATTAACTTTCCCATGAAGAACACAAGTGCTACCTTACAAGAGGTCAGTGCTTTTTAGAGCAAGATTGAGCTTCAAATCGCGTGGCTTCCCTCCTGGAACTGCACTGGACACTTGTGTTCTCAGAAAGCAAGCCAGGAACACCAGCAGGCTGAACACTGATTTGAAACTGACACAGAGAGACTGAATTTTCTGAGAGAGTCTGGACAGAGATGAAATATTAAAGGCAAAATAAGTGAGTTTCCTACAGTCTTTTCAGCAATACTACTCACTAAGCAACATTTTCTGATACAATACTACACCAAGCTAATAAATGAGTACTGGATTCTTTGCCCTGAAAAGTTTTATTTGATTGCAGCAGCAAAGATTGCAGTACTTTGTATGCTATGTAGCATGTATATGTAATTCCTTACCATCTTAGGCCCTGTGCTCTTCAACATCTTCATAAATGACTTGGATGCAGGACTGGAAGGGATACAAAGCAAGTTTGCAGACAACACAAAACTGGGAGGAGCTGTTGACTCCCTTGAAGGTAGGGGCCCCCTGCAGAGAGACCTCGACAGAGTAGAGAACTGGGCAATCACCAACCATAGAATGTTCAACAAGGGAAAGTGTTGGATTCTGCACCTGGGATGGGACGACCCTGGATGTACATACAGATTGGGAATGAGATGCTGGAAAGCAGTGCCAGGAAAGGAACTGGTCAATGGCAAGTTGAACATAAGTTGGCAGTGCCCTGGCAGCCAGGAGGGCCAACCATGTCCTGGGGGCATCAGGCAAAGCATCGCCAGCCGGTCGAGGGAGGGGATTGTCCTGCTCTGCTCTGCACTGGTGGGACCTCACCTTGAATATTGTGGCAGTTTTGGGTGCTACAATATAAGAAAGATATTAAGCCATTATAGAGTGTGCAAAGGAGAGCTATAAGGATGGTGAGGGGCCTTGAGGGGAAGCCATATGAGGAGCAGCTGAGGGCACTTGGTCTGTTCAGCCTGGAGAAGAGGAGACTGAGGGGAGACCTCACTGCAGTTACAACTTCCTTGTGAGGGGAAGAGGAGGGGCAGGCACTGATCTGTTCTTCTCTGTGGTGACCAGTGACAGGACCCAAGGGAATGGCCTGAAGTTGTGTCAGGGGAGGTTTAGGTTGGATATCAGAAAGAGGAATGCTGGGCACTGGAACAGGCTCCCCAAGGAAGTGGTCACAGCATCAAGTCTGGCAGAGTTCAAGAAATATTTGGATGATACTCCTGGGCACAGTGTGACTCTTGGGGGTGATCCAGTGCTGGACTTGATGATCCTTGAGGGTCCCTTCCAACTCAGCATATTCTGTGATTCTGTGTGATTCTGCGATTCTGTAATATAGGTTATATGAAATGAGATAAAGAGGAGAAATATAATTGAGTTTTCTTTTTATCTATAACACTTAGGTTACAGAGGAGTGTCAGACCACTTGTGCGTAATACAGTTCTTCTTAAATCCTTACCATTTAAAGACTTTAGTATCTCCTTCAGAAATTCCTAAAACATATTTTTGGCAAATTACTTCATGGTTTTACTGCACTAGATTTTGGCATCTGGACTCCTGCTACAAAGAGGTCACTAAAAGTCATTAAGTTGTTTACAAATTAAATCAGTTCTTCCATGCTAAAAATTATTATGTCTTCAGGTCTGTGATCTCAATCTTTCAGGGAACTGAAAGTGTTAATCACATTGAAAAAAAAAGTTCTCTCTTTCCTGTGGGAGAGAACACTATAATATCCTGGACTTTAACAATTACCCTTGACATAAAAATGCTTGTATTTAACAGCCCTTGAGAGAATCCTACCCCCTTCACAGGACCTGCAAAGCAGCAATTAGTATCTGCGAGAATTTCACATGGCATAGAAAAGAAATTATCGTGTCTGTTGTAATTTTTAATGGCAGTTCCTATTTCAGTGTTGTGGAGACACCCCCAAAGCAGAGACCAAATGGAGAGGACAGCAAAGGGACAAGATAAAATAATCTGTCACATGGCTATATGGTTTATGGCATTTAAATATTTTTTTCTCATACTCCTATCACCCACACATACAGTCAACAGAGAAAGGAACAAGTATCTGCAGTGGAAATTATGCTACTGAATTTCCAAGGACAGATGTAGGGCATTGACATGAGAAAAAAAGGGTCAAATAGCATTTTTAGTTCACAAATTGAATCATAAAATGCAAGATGATTAACATACCTGCGAAAAAGGACATATAGGCAAAGCAGCATGAATGATGACTTCATGGAATTTGTTTTGAATAATATTAGGGTTAACTCTAGTTCAGAGAAATAAACATAATCTCAGTGTACTTAGAGTAATAACTGCAAATGATGCTCTTAAAGAGCTGCCATAACAGACTCAGAAGCCGCCTCAGCATTTAGAGCCAACAAAGCATGGATAAGGCTAAGCAGGAGTAATGCTACCAAGAGCAAACTGACCTAGTCTCATCCCAACGCTTATCACGAATAACTTGATGTCTGCTAGGGGCTCACTGGGGGAAGAACCACAAATCCCAGCAGAAGCTAATGTGTGTCTGAGAAAGTATGTCACATGTGTGCTGGTAACCAGCCTTGGTGTGCCAGTAGAGGCCTTGGACATCCAATCAGCTAAGAGAAACTGATGAGCCAAAAAAGAATTTCAGGAAAAAGGACAGGAAAATATATGTGTGATACCAAGTACTAATAACTTGTTTCACACTTTTTTCCAGAACGCAGAGCTTGATGTTTATTTTCTTACATCACTTCTAAAAAGTGAAGAAAGCATGAGAGCAGTAGAGGTGTTCAGGGAGCAGCTCACCCATCTCTATCAAATTATGCAGGTCAGTGGTTGGTCCACATTAAATATTGATAGAATAAATAATGTCTTTCAACAAAGACTTGGGTTACGTTAGCACTTGCTGAACTCATGGCAGACTTACACAATTCCTCATCTGGGTATAACCACGGCAGAAAACGAAAGTAGGTAATAAGTTGATATGAAAAGCACATGTTTATATTATTTAATACAGGACAGATAATTGCCTTTGGTGGTCATGAAGTCTAATGTGGTTATTAAAGAGTAAAGTATGTTTCATAGCATCTACTTTATCAGTGATAAAGTATGATTTGATTAGATGGACTCAAGGGCAAGTAAATCTTCTGTCAGACTTGGAGACAAGCAACATAAAAGCCTCTCAGGCCCTGGCACAGCCAGTATTCAAATGATATTCAAATGGGTGACTAGAAATTGTCCTATTAAAGCTTTCTAATATATGGTTTCAAGTTTATCCTCTGGTTCACAATCACCGATTACTGCAGAAAGGCAACAAAAGACAGCAGTATATATGTAAAAATTGAAAGCCCAGGCTAAGTATATTAGGTCAAAACCTGCAGTCATTAGTCTTCTTCCCCTCCTCCCCCCATGCATATTTAGATAACTGACTTGCTTAAGCATCTTTAAATAATTAAACATCCTTAGCATTCCAGCAACTCTCAGGCTGTTTTCAAACAAAAGATACATTTCCAGGCTTTCACAGGAAGCTAATAGCTTGGTCTGGCTGGGCCTGTGCTACAGAAAGCCATAGGAATTCCTCTGACTTGACCCAGTGTTCATTGCATAAATGAAGTGGCACATATTCATGCCAGCTCCTCTCTGACTAGGGCTGTGCAGATACCCAAATTATCTTTTAAGTCAGTGTCTACATCTTCAGTCTATTCAGTTAATTTGGATTATTTGGACTCAATTTCAGCTTTTTACGGCAAAGTGCAACTTAATCCTCAGGAAGCAATGGATTTCAAGAGGACTGCTTAGTTGATGCTGAGCAAGGGCAACAGTCATGAAACTGCAGTTTCTGCTTGCAAAAAATTCTCCTGAGTACCACCTACAGTATAAATGCTGACCAAAAGAACCAGACACAAACCTACGGCAATTATAAGCAATAATAATTCTTCAACTATTATCTTAGTATGATGAAACACAATTTAAACAGCCTAAAGAGCTGCTCCCAAATGTGCATGTCTATACAGACATCTTAAACCACAAGTTACAGAAGTTATTGTATTTTAGAAATTGTTCTTAGTAAAGAAAATGGTACTACTATTGTCTTTAACAAGGCAGGACCAAGGCCTTGATAAGAAGATGGAAACAACATTCCTCTGAAAATTCATAAGTCATTTCAGATAACATATGCATAAATCCAAATGACAGGATGACTAGAAGTGATGTTATACTCATGGGGACTATGTTTAGAGAACTGGAAAGGGCAGCAAAGACATATATTTAAAATTAATTATGCATAAGAATTGCAAAGAGTAAATAGTACAAAGAAGATAGTGTCCTAAATCTATATATTGATAATAGAATGTAAGAACTTCCTCCAGCCCAGCCGGTTGTTAGGAGCTATGAGAAATAGTTAACAGCATTGCAGGCCTTTGGAGGATGTGAAGGGGCCTAATGGCACAGACAGAGGAAACATTGGATTTACTGTGAAAGTGAGAAAACCCTCAGATCTGTGGTAGGGGAAGATGGACCAGACTCTCATAAAGAATCCAATAGTATGTTTCCTCTGTTCATAGTAATACAAGCATTCAGGCAACCAAAGGATCAAAGTACAGACTATGAACTCTCATTTTTGTAGAGAAATATAACTTTCAAGCCTACACAAGCTTTCAATAGCTATATCAATGTAAATTATCGTGTCTGTTAATGAATATAGGATTGCTGCATCTCCCAGATAATCAGTGTGGCACCTTAAGCAAGCATTAAAACTATTTAGAAACATAGAATTGTTTAGGTTGAAAACCTTTAAGATCATCAAGTTCAACCATTAACACAGCACTGCCAAGTCCACCAGTGAACCATATTTCTGAGTGCCACATCTACGCATCTTTTAAATACCTTCATACTCCACCACTTCTCTGCACAGGTTGTCCTAGCACCTGACAACCCCTTCAGTGAAAAAGTTTTTCCTAAAATCCAACCTAAGCCTCCCCTGGCACAACTTTGAGGCCATTTCCTCTTGCCCTGTCACTCTCCTGGGAGGAGACACCAACTCCCACCTCTCTACAACCTCCTTTCAGGTAGTTGCGGAGTGTGATAAGGTTTCTCTCCCCTGATCTTCTTTTCTCCAGACTAGTTAATGCCAATAAATCGATCTCCCATTAAAATTACATGTCAGCTTTTAATACATTTATTTGTATTGGGTAAAAATGTGTCAATTCTTCCTTCTTGACATAAGAGGATCTGGTGCTTAGTGCACTGGCTTTGGATTTAGAACAGACTTCGATATTTTTATTTGCTACAGACTGTGCATGACCTTGGACTTAAATCTCTCTGTACCTCAGTAAAAGATAAAGCTGCTGTATTTTAAAGGTATGGTGAAGGGAACTAGACTTAAGACTGTGTGGATCTCAAATATGATCAAAGCAAACATTACACAGCTCACAGAGGCAGATAAGTAGTTGATACATATTGGATGACTCAGCAACAGTGCACAACCTGAGTCCTGGCCAAATCCAAGTAATTGACCAGAATCAATGAGAGCGAGAAATCTAGCCTCCAAGGGGGAATTGGAAATATAAATAAACATGGTATTTCAGCTAAAAAATAATAATTACATTAAGCCCAATTTTTAAAAGCTGATTTTAAAACTATTCTGATGACATAAATTTCTATTTAGTTTGCTGCTTAATTTTTTTTTTATTATTGTTTTGTTTTTTGGTAAGGCAACAAAAGAGATTATATGTCAGTGACCATTGTGGAAAAAATGGCAGATGTGGGTTTGTCACCAGAAATGGTTCTATTGATTTTATTGAGTCTTTCAAGATCAATGGGCTGTATTTGAAATTTAACACTCCTAAAAATTAGCATAGATGGTTTTGTCTATCTAAATTAAACTCTACAAAAATAAAAGCATAAAAATTAAATTGAACTTAATGTCTTTTGAGATAAAACATTAAATGTTCCTTTTTATTGAACTTACCTTGTATTCTACATTGAAAGTCATATTGCAACATCTTAATTCATCATCATCTCTCTGAATCAAACATCAGGCTGCCTCTTCTCACTGTTAAATAATGGAGACTGATCCAACTGGCAAAGTCATCCCTGGAGAGAAAACAAAAATCAACGACAAGAATACTATTTTCATTTGCGTTTTTAATCACTGACATAGCATAAAATTAGGCACTGGAGGTTTCATCTTTTTAGTGACGAAAGTCAATTTTAGTGTCCTCAGTTCAGCACAACATTTTATCTGACTCTGTACTGTTAAGTCAATTGTTACCCCCTGGCCAATATAGCATTCAAGTTACAATGCAATTTCAGCACATGCTTTAAATGCTTTGGTTCAACAGGGACACAGATTTCCAGTATCAGCCCTTCCTTATCAACACTGTGATTTTCCCTATTAATTCTATGTTTTGGAGATTATTAAAACATTACTCATGTAATGAGTAATCTGCAGCATTAGCTAGACACTCTAATAAACTTTCATTAAAATATTGCATCACATGTGGTAGTAAAATTACATTAATAATCTCTCATTTAACAGACAAAATAGTGAATGAAAATAAGCAGGTGTAATAGAATAGGATGGAATGAAAAAGAAAATAGCTGAAACAAATAGCTGCTAAATTCACAAGGTAGGAGTTTGAGAAACACAACACTTCAACCAGAAAAGTGTGACTGTCTTTCTTAATATTCAGCAGTGGAATGAGTGGGCATTTGGGGTAGAAATGTGACCTAAAGACATAAAGGCTTTGGCTTTACAAGTCTTATCAGAACAGGTAGCAACTGAAAAAGGAAGAGGAAGCCTTGAGATACATACACAGTGTTAAAGGGTTGACAAGAGGAGACTCTCATTCTACTTTTCTTCCTTACTTTGCCCTGGCCTGTAGTAACCTGAGACAATAATTTGTGAAACTGAGGATTTCCAGGGTGTTGTACAGAGGAGACAAAACATGATAAATGTCAAGTATATCAAATGGAAGTACTTACCTGGAATAGTTAAAAAAAAAAAAAAAGGTGTTTATTTCCTAACTTAGTTATATCTCCAAAAGTGTTGTTTGTGCTCTGGAATTGACCCGGGGAGCACTTTCTCTTAATTAAAAAGTGAGAAAAAAGTAGTAAGTGACCATTTACAACAAAGTCTGCAATTTTGGAGGAGAGAGTTTTTAGAACTTTTCAAAAATGTTTATATATGACATGAAATGGCTTTGGAAATTTGAGTCCAAAAGTGAAGAATGAACAAAGATGCTGTTTGTCAGGCAGATTGTTGTGCAAACTTTACTTTCTACAGTGAAGACTGATTCTTGGGTAAGAGTACACCTAATAGAGAGGGAAACCAGGAATGACAAGAGCCAGGGTGCAATGATTCATAACAGGTTTGTTAAAAACTGGTTCTTAATGTGTAATTAAGTGGTGGGAGTCCTTTCCATGATATACTGCAAAGAGAAAAAGTTTATATGGGTTCGAGAGAGACTTGACAACTTAATAGAAGGAAAGTCCATCAAGGTTCACTGAATGAATAGAAACCAACTCTGCTACATGAAAAGTCTTTGAGCAGCAAGTGACGAAAGCCCTGAGGAGGATCAGTTTGCCCTCTTCTCTTCCCCCAGGTGTCTACCTCCAGCTGCTGGCTCATTTTTTTATTAATCTCCCTTTCTGTCAACAGGCATATTTCTATCCTATCCACAAACAAGTTTCCGTTCTCTAAGCATTAGAAACAACAGAACAATTGGACTATTTGACTTCACTAGTTGTGTTCTAGTATATGCCCGCAAAATACACGAGAAGGTAACCTTGCAAGTAAGAATAAAGTCAATTTTTAGGAAATTATGCCTTAAATGACATTCAGCAATTTGAATGCTGTAACTTAATGGCTCAAAGGATGTCCAGGCCACAGTGTCAGCATGTGTGCGGGTACCACAACTTGCACAAGCCCTGTCCTGCCATGACTCAGCAGCAGCAAAGCCCTTTTTAGCAGCAGTACCACTGCTGTTTCATAATTAAAGGATCTGAAAAAGGTACAAAATAAATTCTTAATGCTGCTGCCTACTTTAATAACTCATTAAGGGCATAGATATTAGCCAGATCCAACTGTCACACATCATCAGGATTGAAAAAGCCATGATCTGTCTGGGTAAAATCTTAGAGAGCACAAAGAGAGTTGTAAGGGCTCTGGCAAAGGAAGAAAGCTTCAACTGGCTGTTTAATTTGTGTTTGCTAACCAGATAGTACTTCTATCTCATCTAAAGATACTTTCAGAAGAAGAAAAAAGAAAATCCACTACTGCAATCTTAAGTGACTCAGTAGTAACAAACATCACCTCTCTCCATGGGAAACAAAGTGTTATATTTGTCAAAGCTAATCTTACGAAAAGACTGTGAGCTGAAAACATGTTGTCATGGGCTTTCCTTAACAGCCAGGTGACTAAACAAAATGAGTGGGAATTCCTGCCTAGACAGCATCTGTTTCTTCATTTTGACCCATTCCCTCTCCGCTCCCTGATAATGAAGCCTTCAGCACCTGGGCTCCATGCAGCTGGGCACAGGAGCTTTCCCATCTGAGTCAACCCAGCAGAAGATTTCTAATTCTGGCTGTGTGCTGTGGAGGGACAAAGACATCCACAGTGAGACCGAATTTCAAGTGAAAAATGTTTGCATTAACTATCTCAGCCATGAATTCTTAAAACTCTGGGGAACAGGACACTTCCTCCTTTTTTTTTCCCATTCTGAAGAATAGCCTAATGCATCATATGACATTTGCTTTTCTCCCTTTATAATTACTACATGAGCAACATACACATAAGGCAATCCAGAATTAGAGTTCATCCTGAATATTATTTCAGGTACCTTGCTGAAAATGTTCCATGCAAAACACCAGCTTGGAGAAAGACAAGCAATTACAGTAGTTATATTATTTGTTTCTGATATAGGCCGTTTAGCAGTATAAAAAGCCTTCCATCACTGATGGAAGCTGTTTATATCTTCACCACTAATTGTAATGTTTCTGATTTTAACCATGCTCTACTGAAGAATTAAATGTGTGCTAAAAATTAAGTATATATATGTTCTATAAAACATAATCATCAGAACTGAGAAACAAAGAATCAAGTTCAAATTGTTGGCCTGCCTGACACACATTTGCTTGTTTTCCTTTTAGTCCTTCTGTCTCAACACAACTTCATCACTTTTTCCACAGTCTCTGTTTCTGCTTCTGGACAGATTGTTGTTTCCATCATTTCTTCTCTTAAATCTTTTTCCTCTCCCTCCTCTCCTCCTTTAAAGCAAGTAGGAAAGGAACACCTTTAGCCAACTCAGCCTGCTAGCCTTAAATCCTTCATAATTTCCCTGTGGTTTGTGGACTTTGTGAATAATGAGATCCCCTGCCACCAGAAACCGGATCAACTCTCTTTTTCATCACCTCCTGTCACCATGACAGTTAGGAGCACTCCTGAAGAAGACAGATAGCCAACCCAATGTGGAATCCTCTTTTTCCAGCTAAATCTTTTGTTTCCAACAACAAGAAATCTCAGAGCTTCTCAGAAAAGAGATCCATTTCATCATACCAGGAAAATCTTGTGTTTAAGACACCAGCATGTGAGGTGTGGTGGGACCTCTCTTCCCATGTAGGAGGAACAACAGATGCAGGCTGCAAAAGAGGCAAGTGCCTTCCTACCAGCTGTCTGTGACATGGCTCTGTTCACTGGTGCAGATTGTTAAAGGTCAGAATAAGGAAAAAAGCCCACTATTTTCTGGAAGTTAGGAACTGTGCTTGTCTTTTGGATTGCACATCCCAAACACGAGAGTTATGGCCTGGACCCAATTCAAACCCACCATGTAACAAAGTCAGAGCTTGCTCTCTCTCAGATTACTTGTGTCCAGTCTGAGCACTACCAAAAAGTAGACAGGGCAATGGAAAAAACAAAAAAGCATTGAAATCCAAAAGTCATAACTCACCGATGAAATAAGTGATTGCCAAGGCACTGAAAAACCTCTGAGGACCAGACCCTAACTGAACTTTTACAGAATCAGGGTAAGCCTCTGTTGAAATTGGAGTGTAATATCCTTCAATGACTTCTTTAGCTTACAAGTACTTGCAACCTAGAGGTCTCAATTTACAGCTGTTTGATAAATATGAAAATTAATAACAATTCCAGGTGCAAAATGCTAAGGAGCAATTGCTGCTAAAATCATAGCTCTGGTGATGAATCAGTGCATTTGGAAGCTATCCATGCTTTTATGGATCTGATTAGGGGCGACAACTTCTGCTGTAGTGCAAATGATTTATCAGTGGCAGCAACAAAAGGCTGTTTGAACTCTGAACTGTTCTGTGGATGAATTTCCAATTGAGCTATCTGGACACACCTACCAAAGCAAACCAAGAAAGAGAGAATAAGCAGTGTCTATGGCCTACTAGTAAGAAGATGAAGGAGGTGCGGCCCTAAACCACCAGACACAGAGTCATATTCATTTCCTAATTTTTGCCCCTTTCCTTGGCTCCAGGCATTCGCACAATGTTCCAGTTTTACAGGACTACAGCACATGGGTTTGCCAAAGGAAAAGAAATTCCAAGCTTGCCTTTTCATAAAGAAAATAGGGTTATCCTCTTAAAGTACATCTGCTGCTTCCTACTTTTATGTGCAGGCATATTAGGAAGAGGGTTTTGTACTTTTCCAAAGGTTTGAGACACAAGCATTTCCAAAAAAAAAGTTACGAAGAGAACAGAATCAGTTTCCAAATAGAAATATTGCAGGACAAAGCACCGATGCCTGTGTGTTTGTTGCACTTGGGTAGCTTCTGATATTTTGAGCAAGAGGAACTCCTGCTGGAACAACTCTGCTCAGCGAGGGGAGCAAAGCGTAGATCCCCCCTGCCCACCCAGGGTGCCAGAGCAAAGCAGATCTGATGTTTTCCCGCTGATACACAAGTTTTTTCAAAAGCTCATTAAAAATGCTACAAATGCACAAGATCCAGTAGACTCTGGGCAAACCCACAGCATTAACCAGTGTCACCTCATTGTACTAAGAAAACAGTTTCTCTGTGGTAAAATGATTTTTTTACTGTTTAGAATGCTCCACTGTTCTAGAGGGGGAATCTTGAGGTAGAACTCGCTTAATTTATGACAGAGGTTTCATGACTTGGATTCCATGATAGCAGGGAGCCACATGTGCAGACCTGTATTCCTCCAGCATGGTCAGGCCCAGAGGAACAATGATTATTCTGGTCTTATTACAGCTAACTTTCTTTCTGCTCTGAAAAGCAAGGTTTCTTTTGGTTTAGTAAATTAACTAGTACTTATCTATACAGAAAAGTGAAGGTCTTTCTTCTCTTTTAAGGATTTATGGAAAAAACAAGAAAAGAGAATATCCAACCCACATCTCAACCCACCCAGGAATTAAGATTTCTTATAGGATCTGAAAAAAAAAAAAAAGATGAACAACATGTTTGTAAATGTAATAATGTGTGCCCATATGGAAGGAAAGGCTAAACTGCCCTTTTCTATGAAAGAAACTCAACAGATTGCCTAGAAATAGGCAGCTCCCGTTCCCTTTACTGAGGGAAGCAAATGCTATCCAGATGGAAATTATCAAATGGATCAAACAGATACATTTTATTCCCAAATGATCTTTGTTCTACTTATTACTCATTATACTAGGAAAACTTTTTTTCCTATAGCCCACATGCAGTAAAGAGAACGCTACTTATCGTACACTCGTTCAAAATATTCTGTGTTGAAGGTTTCCCCTGATGAGATATCGATCTTGACACACAAAAAGGGTGAGAAGAAAAGCATCCATCCTAATGGGAACATTCATTTACGATCTCTGGAATCTGTTAATTCCCATTAAGCCCACATGTGACTGTCCTTGAAGCGCAGCAGTCAGATCTGCAGCCGCTTCCTGATGCCCGGGGAGATGAAATGCTTCTTCAACAGTCCTGTCGCTTGCCAGCTTTTACAAAGGTGAAAGTTTCCAGGTCCCAGGGTTCTTCAGTGTTACCAGAACCCTGAGGTTCTTCAACTACTTTTATTTATACTGTCCAATGGGTAAATACTTCAATTGAAAATTTGCACCGAATAAAACCAAGATTTTAAAAATCGCGAAGAATTCCTCAACTTTGGCCCCAAGTGATTATATATGGTATGTATAATCAAATTCAATAATATAGGGGACATTTTCAAAGACACAAGAGAAGTTAATTACCACCTAAAAGAAAGGCAGTGAAATCTGGATTCCTAAAACCTTCTTGTGACTTTGAAAAATCACCATAACATTTAATTGGTAAAAATTATATTTTTTTAAGCATATCCTCCTATAAACTTCTGAATATGTGTAATTATCCTATTCTCTTATATACGCTCTGGCTATTACTCTTATTATAATAGGATCTTCTTTTAGCCTGAAAACCTACAGCAGCACGGGTACAGTCTTTTATGAGGACATAAAGTGGTTAACAGCTGTGGCTGACTGACAGGATTAGATCACGAGCATCTAATCTAACTGGGCCATGTAACACTACCTTTTATTTCACATTAATCATTGAATGCAAGTTCAACTATGTCAGAGGTCTATCAAGTGGGCCTATAAATGAGGTAATAAATTAGAAGTTGATTTTTAATGGTGTGGTCACTTACAGATAACACTGGGTTCAGCTGCAGCAACTCAAATATACCAAGGATCCCATGGCTCCATGAACTGAAGGCAGCAGTGCAGCTTCCAGGGCCTGAAGTCCGTGTGACTGATGTTTTATTTTCTTTGAGTGTCAATGGATGGGTGTCAGCCCTGTGATGGTTGAGGATGTCATGATTTTGCTGCCAAGGGAAAACACACCGGGTGCACTGACTGTGGGAGCAGTGCAAACTTTCTGCCAAGGGACAGAAGGGAGGGGAAACCCCCATGCAAAGGGGTCCCTATATAAAGCACACAGATGGAAATGCAGTTCCTTCCGCTGACAATCAAGGAGGACTTTGACAAGCTGATTCAGACATTCTGTACAACACTGTGACTTGGTAATTAGTCCCAAAACAATCATTGTGGGGCAGGAAGGAGGCCCCTGATATTAAGCTTCCAGAGTATGCAGCTGAGAGATGCAAAATAATGTATTGCTACAACCTCTGTTCAACTGAGAGCTCTAAAGTAGTAATTCATAATAGGTTTTATATCATGACATTTCAAATAAGCCTTACAGAAGACAACCTCTTCCGAGGGAAAAGCTAGGCTAGAAAATAAAATATGAATGTTTTTACATTCCAAAAGGGTCAGATTTATCCACACAGAAGTTATTAGTTCTAACAATACTGCCAAGGCAATTGTCTTATTCATATCCTATATATTTACAAAAAGCCTAATTTACAAGGTACCCTTGTACTACAGAAAAGAGTATGTTTATTTCAAAATAGAAATGAAGTGTTTGTTTTCATTCTAGAATTTAGAATTTTTTTTCCAAGGACTCCTATTAAACTGAGGCAGAGCCTTCTTCTCAAAATAGTTTATTAAACTGAAAGATGTGTCTTGACAATCACATTATTCTTTCCCCAGCATACAGTTTGCCAGTGCAAAGAGCAGCACTCATTCTTAGCAGACATTTCATCTTCTAGAGATTTGGAGTCTGAGCAATTGCTTTTAATTTAGGAGCAGCAGAAACCACTTCCCTCCTTTACACTCTGTAAAGCTCCCAGAGAAGCATATCAATAAGGAATTGTTTTAATATCACCTTACTTAGGACACAGAAATGAAGAAGAAGAACACAAAAGAGGTCAGAAGCCTTCTAAAGGAAACACATGTGCTTAGATGATTTCCCAGGAGAATGGCAGTGCTGCAGCTACTAATCCACTGAAGAGAACTCTCCACAGCTCAGGCTGAATTCATGTGTTTGAATACACTAATTTTAAGCTGTTTCCCTCTCTTCTGCATTGTCCTCTTTTTTACATTACTCAAGAGGAAGGATGCACAGGTAAAGAGGAGTGCATAGTTCACAAACAAAGAACAGTGAATCTGGCTTATTTTTATTCAAAAGCATAAGAGTATTAGCACTACACCTGGCATATGCTCAATGCCTCACTCCATGAATGCTGCCTCTCATCTCCTGGGGCCTTGGGAGAACCTGTCAGGTCAATAAGGCTTCAGATCTACATGCATGTTTAATTTCCTGTTTAATATATTTATAAACTGGTACCTAAACATTTTACAGTGAATCCAGAGTTTGTGACTATAAATTAAGACAAAACTATATAGTTAATCCAGGGTATAAGTACAAGGGAAAAGTCCTCAGGGAGAAAATTCAAAAAAGAGTTAGAACAACACAAAAGAGAGGTTTCCAAGTGTTAATGTCCATTTCTCTTTTAGAAAGAGTAGTCTGGTGTTCAGAACAGTCACCTAGGACACAGGAGGAAGATTTCAAGTCTTTTTCCTGCCAGGCACTACCAGGTCACCACAACCAAGTCCCACATGACCTTAGTCACTTTACTACTAAAGTTCCTTGGGTGGGAATCATCTCTTTTTCCTGCAGTGTAGACTTGACAGGTAGTTCCACTCCACTTATAGTCAGTGAATTGAAAAGGCACTTTGCCTATTTTAGACCTACATTATGATGAGGTGAATCCTGTCATGTCATGTCACCAGAGAAGAACCAGGAAATGTTGAGTCAATTGTATGTCCACATGTGAAAGTCAGTGCAAATCACAGTCTCAGAGAGTCGTCTACAAGGGGGACAACAGGAATGTGCTGTTCTGGGAAAGATGCAGGTGTCAGATAGAACAGAATCACAGAATCACAATACTCTGAGTTGGAAAGGACCCACTAGCATCATAAAAGTCCAACTCTTGGCCCTGCACAGGACAGCTACAAGAATCACACCATGTACCTGAGAGCATTGTCCAAATGCTTCTTGAATTCTGTCAGGCTTGGTGCTGTGACCATTTCCCTGGGGATCCTGTTCCAGTGCCCAACCACTCTATGGGTGAAGAACCTCTTTCTAATATCCATCCTCCTCTGACAAAGCCTCAGGCCATTCCCTTGTGTCCTGTCATTGGTCATCAATAGATCATCAAGAGATCAGTGCCTGTCCCTCCTCTTCCCCTCACGAGGAAGTTATGGACTACAATGAGGTCTCCCCTCAGTCTCCTCCAGGCTGAACAGACCAAGTGACCTCAGCCTCTCCTCATAAGGCTTCCCTTCAAGGCCCCTCACCATCTTTGTAGCCCTCCTTTCAATGCTAGTAGCTTTGTATCTTTCTTATGTTGTCGTGCCCAAAACGGCACATGGGACATCACCTGCTCTTGCTTTCACTGGGCATACACCTTCCTTTTTTGCCATATCTCCAAAGGAAGATTCCTCTTCAGCCAAGCTGGCCTTCTTCCTCATCTGCTTGACTTCCAACATTTTGGAATTGCCTGCCCCTATGCCCTTAGGAGGTGGTGCTTAAAAAATGACCAGAACTGATCGACCCAAGCACCTTCAAAAGCATTTTCCCAGGGGACTTTACTCACTAGAGCCCTGAGCAGCCCAAAGTCTGGTCTCCTCATGTCCAGGGTTGAAGTTTTAGTGGCACTTTTCCTCCTGTCAACAGAGATTTTAAACTCAATTACTTCATGGTTGCTGTGGGCAAGAGAGCCACCAATCTCTACTTCATTCATGAGACCCTCTTTGTTAACAAGAAGAAAATCAAGGAGGGCATTTTTCCTAGTCATCACTCTTAGTACCTGTACCATGAAGTTGTCATCCAGGTGTTTCAGGAATTTCCTGGACCTGTTAGTGCCAGCTGTGTGATGCTACCAGTTAATTTCTGGCAAGTTGAAGTTCCCCGTAAGGACAAGAGCAGTTGATTCCGTGTTTATTCAAAGAATAATTCTTTGGCATCATTGTCCTGGCTATGCAGTCTATAGTGGACTCCCATGATGACATCCACATTATTTGTTAACAAGCAGTGGTTTTTTTCTGGCTCTCCTGAGTATCATCACACAAGGTACTTTCTGTTCTGAACCCAATTCAGTCCATGTAACACACCAGGATTCTTGCCCATATCAGTTGCAGCTTCATTTCTTAGGTTTCAAAAGGCTGAAGAGATCACTGCCTCCAACACCCTCTCCAACACTCACTCAGGGCCAGCCACCTGCCACCCACCACTAATTCCCCAGAATTAGTGCAGAGCTCCTTCTGTGGTCATTTACTCTTTAGTAGGTTCATTTTGACAGAAATGGTTTCTGGAATTTATCACTCGAGCAGCCACACCGACAGGTTTGAGGAGACAGCAATTTCTGTTCATGAATAGGAGGCAATGGAGGCATATGAGCCATGAGAGGTAAATTAGGGGATGAAAGCCTCTGCAGCTATCACAAAAAAATAAATGATCAAGATCTCTACCTCCCAGCTCAGACTTAGGAATTGTCCTCCATGAAACCATGGATTAATTTAGTGTTAATAACACTGTGTGCTCTTAATGAAAGCTCTTTGGTTGGACCTTAGTTTCTCTAGACTTATACTCACCAGCTGTAAGATACAGACAGTATACCTCTGCCTTACAAAATGATGTGGTATCCAGATCATATAAAAAATGTATGTACATTTGTTATTTCTTTCTGGCAAGCTTTTGTACCTCAAACTGCCTGTCTGCTCATCCACAGTCATTTGCAAAAAGTCCACTACCCACAACAGGTCTCTAATTAACTGTTAATTCAGAAGCCACCTCATATTGGTGATCATATCCAGCACAGAAAAGGCACATAAAATTGTAAGGGTGGCAGGGATGAGCAGAGTCCAGTCCCTCACTATCAATAGAGAAGCTACATTTTGGAGTGCGGTTTCTCCCACAAATCAGCTCCTTTGAGTGACAAGAACAACCTTTTGTCCCCAAGCAAAGCTCTGTGTGCAAACAGTGACAAACTATCAGTACCCTCCAGCTAGGCAGCCGTACCCCCAGATTTTAAAGCCCATTTGCCAGAAGAGACTGTCTGCAGCCAGCTGGGAATGGAGATGTGGCTGCTGAGAGACAGAGTCCCCAGCCCACAGATGGGAAAGCAGAGAGGCAGCACTAAGCAGATGGTGGGGGCAAGGGACAGCCACATCCTCCCTTCTAGCTGCAGCTTTTACTAAGGATGAGAAAGAACTGCTCATGATTTTCAGCCTCGGAGCTGCACTACAAAAATCAGCAATGTGCTCCAGGTGCTTCCCACTCAAAGGAGGCTTTGCCAGCCAGCCATATGAGGAGAAGCCATGGCAATTCAAAGCTTCCAAATTGTCCAAACAACACAAGTACAACCCCAATGAACTTCCAGGAATCCTTTACTGAAATTCTCCTTTTTCGATATTCTCACACCATAATAAAAAATGCAGTGACTAGGCAGAACGGGTAACATCTTAATTTTCTGAGTAATCATTGAATAAATATTCCCAGTAACCTACCGAAAAAAAAAAAAAAGAACTCTCTCCCCCATACTTAGATATTTGACCTGGTTCACTAATGGCTTGAACATAAAGACAGTCTCAGTGCCTGGGAAGCCAGGCTCACAGCTGCTCTGGATCACCAGGCTGAAACCGAGCTGCTGTTGCACCCTGCTGAACCTCACCCACCATCTGTAACAGGATCCTCTAGCTCTTTTTTTTCTATTTCTTTTTTCTCTCTTCTTTTTAAGAGCTGCTTACTTCACAAGTCATAGCTTTTTCTCTCAAGAACTTGCCACACTACATTAAGATTTCCAAAAGCAGACAGTTTACATTACATGAAATACGACAGTGGCTACAGTTCAAGAGATCTTTAACAAGGGTGCAAGTCAGTCTGCTTCCACTGTGGGAGCCTGACACTTTCTCTAGTGGTGTCTAACTCCCACCCAGTAAAGGTTCAATGTTTTATGCATATAAAAGCAAGACAAAGTTGTACTAACAATGTTTTATAGAACCACTGATGGTTTTTCTTCCCATCTTTCAGCAGCAAGAAACAACAGGGAGCTACACTGCTACAGAGCAAGGATCTCCCAGTGGCCTGGTCTCACTGCCATCTACACTTGAACTGACAAGTGGAGCATGCAAATACACCAGTGGAATCCAGGGTATTTGGGAAAGGGAAGACAGATTCATACAAACCTGGATTTTAACCTGCAGTGGAGTCAAGGTAAAACCACAATTTTCACTATATAGTCTTAGTTTCCTCTTAATTTAAGGTTTAAATTTAAAAAAAATCAATCTATTCTCATATTCCTACTTCTATTTGCAAATTCCAAGAGAGACAGGAAAAAAGAAAGGAAAAAAATAAAGATCTGCAGAAAATCACTTATCCCTGTTATTTTATACTGTATTTATTCATGCAAAACTGCATGTAACTAAACATATATAGAGAGATTATATATGCACAGAAGTACTTCATACAGATTTATATGTAACTGAACATATTATTCTGTGGTTCACCATTATCCTGACTAATAGCATCAGAGCCATAGAATAGGGAAAGATTGCATTCCTAGCTAAATGTAATAAGCCAATGTTTCTGAAATACTCCATTTTCTCTCCTAGCCTTTCTTGTTCTCTTTATTTCCAAGAAAAAGCTACTGTGAGAAGGATGGACCTAAGTCAACGCTGCAAGCTGCCTGCCCTGATGAGAATACAGTTGTGCAAACAGATGTATGAGTTTTTTGGTTTAATCAAGCTCTAAGAGAAAGGCCTGCACTACAGGAATCTTTCATACATTATCTGGTTTTAATTAGGGGCTTTAATATCCATCAGCTTAAGGGCTCAATGAAAAGGCTGTTACTAAGAAGGTATTAGATAATACTTTTACAAATTAGAATTACTACTCAAAAAAAATATAAACAGGGATCATTAGGGAGTAGAGAAAATTTAATCATAGGCAACTTGGTTTTGTTCTGACTCATACCAATACCAGCCCTGAGCTGAATGACCACAGACTGAGTATAATCCCCAAATTTCCTACATGCATAAAAGCTTTTCATAGAACAAGACAAGCAACAGATAGAGAGTGGAAGGCTTCAGGAGCAACCCTTCTGCATCTTCTACAAATGTTTAATATCCAGTAGAACCTAGAGTTGACACTGGCATCATTTATTTGAAAAGAGAATGAGTTTTGTCATCTTTCCAGTGCCTTCCAGGCCTTCTCCAGAATATCAGTTCTTAAGGGGAATGCTGACCTTGTTCTTTCCACTGATTCTGATCAAAGCATGTCTGTTCTAGACATTCCTAAAATGTAACTGGCAACTGACTTCACCTTTTGGCCTTGCATAGTGAATTCTTTCTAGTTAAGTGAGACTGCATGCACAGGTGAGTGTAGACAAAAACAGGGCAATTTATTATTTTTTTCAAATATTATGAATGCTATTTTCCTGAAAAATAAGAGGAGTAGAAGGAGTAGTCTAATACAAGAATTGCATTGACTAAAGAGAACTCTTTTAAAATATGCATGATCTGTCATTGTAGGTGTTCTGTTTCTTTGCATATGAACTTAAAAACTGTATTACATTCCCTGTTTATGACCTCTCCTACCAATAAAGAGCAAAACAGATAAGGCACAACTGCAGGAGAATTATTAGTTTTCTTTGATTACAGAAATCTGCTTATTCAGCATTGGAAGAAAGTGATGTATTTTTTTTTCACCTGTCATAAAAAGAATTGCTATTCTGTCCAGTGGCTTTTCTCCCTCATATCTGGTACACAATTCTACAGTGCATTTGTAGTCATAGGAACACCACAAGTTCCCTTTTTATCTTTCACATAGCCTTTAGAAAGTGCTAGGCACCATTTCAGGTTAATGCCTCCATGTAATTCTATTTTTTAAGTAAAACTTCTGTTAAAACTAGAGAGAAAAGAGATAACCTCCCTGCTAAAAAGGGACATTTTGACTTCAGTATTAGGGAGTTCAAGTCTAGAAAAAAAGAGCTGGGCAAATATTGTCTGAATATGTTAACACTCATTTGCTGCTAACTATTGATCCTAGAAAACAGCTTTCTGTGCTGTTTCAAACAATTTCTTTGGAAGTGGAAGAGTTTGTCTGAATGAGAAGCAGGCTCAGTGAGCATCTGTCAGTAGGAAACATGCTGTCATCCAGCTTCCTTCCAAATATCCTCATCATCCAGTCAAGTACAGATAATGCCATTTGACTCATGCAGGTCCATGGATGACAAACAGCAGATCACAGGTGATTCAAGACAAGTCAACTGTTCAGATGTGCTCTGTAAGCACATTGCTACTGATAACCCTTCATTTCAAAAAAAACCCAAACCAAATAATTTACAGAATAAAGGGTAAAATTAATTATTCTAATGAGTCAGTCAGCAAATTCAGACTCCCAAAGGACCTCAGCCTGGCAGGACACCAATATAGGAACCATCTGGTCCACCACTGTACATTTGGGGTCAGATTTCTATAAATGACCATGTTTAAAGAATTTGAAGTGCCTTGTTTGATGGTGCAATGCATCATCTAATCTTCTTGTAGATCAATTAGTGCATAATTATCTGGCATAATCTGACTATCACTTCTCATTTGTCCATTCAGTAGCGGGAAAAATGGAGTAGGACAGAAGTTCAAGAGGGAAAACCTTTAGCTGACCCACCTTTTCCAATGGTGTTGCATGCAGAGCTCCAAACTGATTGCTGCTAATTTATTAGCATTCCTCCACTGTAGTGTCTAAACAATCACATTTTTACTTAAGAGAAATGAAGAGCAGCTGAAACAGCTGGCCAATTGATAATCATGGCATCTGCACATCTTTAAACAATGCTTTGTACTAGGAAGAAATGAAGTAGGATGTCTTAAAAAATTAAAAACACAAGGGGCTACAGGAAATCTGTGACTTGTGAAGCAAAGCTATGAAGTGCCAGCACAGAATCCATTTGCTGGATGAATTGCCTGAGTCTGTTTTGCACTATAGTGCTTCAGTGCAGGTAATATCCTTGCAAATGTCTGTTCCTCCATCTACGCCTCTGTGTGTCTGTGGCCCTTGTTCAGGAAATTATTAATTCCAGCAGGGGGAAGAATGGGGCCAAATAACCTAATTAGCTTAAAATGAAGCCTTACGATTTAAAATAAATCACACTTATCTTTGATAGAAAGGGATTAGATTGAAAAAGGCTTAATTTCATGGATAGTTACTATAGTCCCAAACAGTAGTAGATAGCTACGCTAGGATAACAAAGGCTTATTATCATATTATCATAGGATATTATTATTAATGTCCTTATTATTAGCACACTTCATGCATTATGACCTCAGACTGAACTACCAGGCCCTGTATCTACTGACAGTAAGATAAAGCTCCAAAAAGCTCTCCGAAGGGCTAATTCTTAAAGCACCATTTTATCAACATAAAAGTCACACATTCAGTGTTTACAGGTGCTTTTGCACATCAGAATGTCTTTACATTTGACCAAGCAGCTGATGGCTGGATAGCAGCTATATCTGCCTTTAGAATTTCTGGCCTGGTATTAGGAAGAAAAGAAAGGTACATGAAAGCAAAAGCCCATATTTTGGAATCTCACTGGTGTCTTCTCTGCTTAGATAGCACTCAAAAACATTGCTTCCAGAGACTATTTCCCTTGGCATCTGGTGTATGTTTTCTAAAGATATGTTGGATGAAGAGCAATTCAGTTAGTGCTGGAAGCAACTGCACCACTACCTAACTGAGCAATTGAAGGCGGGTTTCCACAATAAAGTGTGAGTGTGTACATTAATATTTCATCAAAACCAGTCATTTTATTTCTGGCTTCCGAAAAGCAGCATCAAACAAATGTAGTAACATAATGTGAACCAACTGGGGTAATCAATGGATGCAGAGGAAAAGCACAGGAACTGTGCCATGTATTACTGTGCATTAATGCCCTTTAATATAAGTGATGAAAAACAAAGAAAACTGGGAGATATGAATAATGAAGGTTTTCCAAAAGAATTAAATCTGGAGGGATCACAATACAAATAAGTATTTTGAGGAATTTACAACCATGCTGAGTTAAACTTCCTGGAGTCAACCAGCATTAGTGCACACATCCACCTGCACAGACACACTATTCCCTCCTCCTTTCCCTAGCCAGGATCCATCAAAGGTTCATGCATCCCATGCCACAAGTGTTTCTGAACCAGGCTACGAGGAAGCTCTGTCCTGGCTCTGCCAGGGTAGGTGGCCTGGCACCCCATCACTTCTCCCTGTGGTGGGTGTAGGGGTCTGGCAGCACAGGGTGCAGTCTGAATCATCCAGCCCTTGAACTCAGATGTTACTGTACCCATGATGCCCACTCAGTTGCATAGAGAAAGTCGTTGCGGACTTGTCCAGTAAGTTAAGCTTCAATTTGTTACTTAAAAGTAACAGTTGAAGGATACTATTTTACAGATTCTACCACCTAGAGTAAATGGGTATACATTGGGTATCCTGCTGTAGTTCAGTCGATTAAAAAAAAAAAAAAAGATTCAATTTTAAAAAGTATCCCAAGACTAAAGAAACACAGCAAAATGACCCTCCAATTTCTGTAAAATTAGTTTTTAGGAAGTCCACGATGCTACATTCCCTGAAGTTCCAGAGGAAACAGTCACACAAGGCAGATGTTCTCTCAGAACCTGCCACAGCACACTGAAGAAATGAGTCATACATATAAGTGAAAGTGATTTAACAGGTTGCTTCACAGCCTCACTTAAAAGAAAAGCAAAAGAAAATGGGGAGGCAGGCCAGCTAATTAAAAAATCCATAGGTTTCAATGATCTCAAATGTTCTAAAAACATTTTGATCATAAAAGTATTACAGCTCTTCTTCATGTAAATTTTTCAGTCATCTCTAACTAGTTGCTAGGCCATGCTAAGTAGTAGGTATCTTTGTTTTAAAAAATTATTAGTACTTTTGTAGCAATGGGAAAAATCATATTGCTTAGATGGTTTACCTTGTTTTATTTCTGCAGGTTTTATTCTTTCCCGTGCAGCTGACTCCTACCCACAGGATTTCGACCTTTATTACTTGCTGACAACACGTCTGACAAATAGCTTTTTGCTGTGGTAGCTGAGGTTGAGCCATCTGTTTTTTCTCTAGAGAGCCATGCCTTATTCATAATGGCATTTTTCTGTTTTGTTCCCTGGGGAGTAGCACCTGCATGCTGATTTCCTATTTGACCCCAAAACACATCATCACGTTTCTACAACTGATCCCTCCCCTTCGTGGCCCAGAAGCCACTATGCTACAGAGGCACCAGTGCATCCTTCATCCTCGACAGCAGAGGCCAAGGGGCTTCCTTATGGATCGTGGGCAAGTTGCGATCAGCCTGTGGATTTGAGTTGGAGGAGACAACTGAAGGTATCTGAGGAGGAAAGAAGAAGAGAAACCATAACCTTGGATGTCACGGTGTGTTTCTGTATGTCACGGGGAAACAGGCCACTCTGCACTGCGGCTGATTTCAGCCACAGCTTCCCATGTGAGTCTACGTGAAGCCCATGTCCTGCTTTCATTGGGATTTAATTACAGCTCATGTGATTTATATAAAAAAGTAATCTTTGAGCTCACAAAGGTCAGGTCAATCAAAGAGCTACTTGCATTCTCCCCTCCATAATGGTTTTCTTTTATGGCAATATTTTATTTGGTCCTTTTTATGTGTGACTGTGAGAGAGAAAAGGAGCAGGAAATTCTATTTGAATTGTTACTGGACTAAGTAACATATTATCAGAATTCTGAGTCACCATCTCATTGTATAATAAATTTCTTAACTAAAAGGACATTTCAGTATCTTCCATGTTTTTTTCATTAATGCCAAAAGCAGAAACAATGAGTTTGTTTTATCACACTTATTTTAATCCAAGATTATAAATAAAATTCAGTAGAGTAATATTTGTAACTACTCTACCTAACTGGTTCCAGTAATTGCATATTTGGGTTTTTTTTCCATACAAATATGGAGAGGTTATGTTGTCTCAGAGAGGGTGAAATCTCTTGCGTGTTTAGTTTAGCAGCAGACTGTCACAAATGCAATTGCAATTGATCAGCTCTGTTCTTAACAGGATTCCTGCGGTTAATGGAAATTACTATAAAGAGCTTCAGGGCAGAGGAATAATTGGATCACTAAAAAAAAAAAAAAAAGAAAAACTTTGCAGGGAAAAAAGGTAGGACAAGATGATCAACATAACAACTTTTTTTTTTTTTTAAAACATCCAACAATTTTTGAAGATCATTTTACCAGAGAGTATACCATGATAAAAGCAAAACCTTTTAATTATTTTTACAAGCCCCAAGCCACATATAAACAATGGGGAAGAAAATACATAACAAAAAACTTTAAACATTTATTATTGTCAGATTGTTTAAACTAAAATCAAATGTGCATCAATCAAAGGGATCATTCACATATCTGTATCTTCTGCCAAGAATAACAGATTTCACTAAACTAAAAACAGTGAGAAAATTTTTACTGACCCGGTAAGTTTTGCAATGGTTTTGTCTCAGTTCTCGATGCAGGGCTATGATCCTCTCCGGGCTTGTTAATTTGATAGGAGAACCAGCATACAGGTTTGAAGTGATGTGAGAGCTGTGGGTGCTATCTGCCTCTTGCTGAGAGTTTGCAGGTATTGACCCAGTCATCCCATTCACTTTGGCAGCTGTCTCGCGATCCTCTGGCTGTCCATTAGCCTGTGAAATGTCTGTGGAAGAAGGCAGTATCTGCAAGAGAAACTACAATTTTAAGAAATTAAGAAATTCAAGCTAGATGAAGTTTTACAATGCTGTTTACCTTGGATTTAGTGCAAGCCGTTTGGATGAATTCATTAAAAGAAATATTCACAGAAATTAGCTGTAAATAAATTACATTTAGCAAAATAAGAAAAAAAGATAATATACCAATTAGTTTAAATGTGAAGCATTCCTGCATTGTTTAAAAAAGAATCCTGCATTTGTCCACTCATCCTCAAAACAAACAAAACAAACAAAAACATCTTGAAGTTTTAACTGCAGCCAAAAATTTGCCTTGGGATATTAAAAGAAAAAACCTAGATAAAATTAGACAAAAATTACTAATTTTAAAAATTGTCTCATGTTAGGTGTCCTCTTGAAGAATCTCAAAATTTTTAACATGATTCTTCTACACACATATTCTCTCAGTCCACACTACACAAGTAATTCAGGTTTGTCTACCTATGAACGCCCAAGAAAGTTAACCTGGACTTCAAAAGTGTGTTAGTTCAACTCCATGAACTCTTATGCAGACTCTCCTAGTCTGCATAAACATAGTATTAATGTACTTGATCTTATTTCCCCTCCACATCAATTTTAACACCACAACAAACTATCCTTTTCAAATATCTTCACTGATCTGAAGTCAAATTTAGAGAGAAGTGGTGGTTTAATTATGCACCTTTTCATAACAGTTGCAAGCAGGAATAGAAAATGTCCCTGAATAGAAATGACTACCATAGGGCAGTAGCATTTTATCATCCAAATACAAATCTATGATAGCTACAGGATCACAGTTACATTTTTTTTCTTGCAATTACACATAAAAACAAATTTCAAATTGTTAACAACAGGTTCAGCCTTTGGGTTTTTGAAGACTTTTTATTTATTTCTAAAATTAGTATACCTGGTTATGCATTATTACCTCATTGCCTCTTAAAAAAGTTCCAGAAATGCAAATACTATAAATATTGCAGGTCAGGAAGAGTTACTTAATATCAAATACATTTTACTTAATATTAGTTTCGCTCTGTGCATCTTTAATGAGCTATAGCTATAGCACTTTGTCCATTAAAAAAACATAAATCAAGGAACTCTGAAATGCCATAGAGGTGTAAGATTGCTCTTAAATGACCCCTCAAAGAGAGGGGTCATTTACTGACAAGCTTCTGCATCTAAATATAGTTCCGTTACAACATGAAGAAGAATGCACAGCGTGTAAGTTGTTGCCACTGCCCAGAGAAGAAGTCTCACTGTCTTTCAGGGGTGATCACTGTGGGGCGTCCCCAGGATACACCACATAAGGAAAGGTGAGTGGTAAACACAAGCAATGAACACTAACACTGCCTTTGATCCCATTTCACCTCCTGTTCTTGGCTTCCCATAATGAGAGGAGGGAACAAATGCTGGTAAATTGTGGTCATTGGTCTCCTTAGTGAACCCAACACAAGCACATTTGGCCAGCTGAGACACTGCCCAGGAGCAGCTGCCACCTGGATCATTTACTTCAAACTGAACAAGAGGCCAAGGAACAAGACAGGGACATCCAGGAATTGAAAGACCACTTATATTGGCCAACTTTGGGCACGTGGTTTCGATTGCTGCTCTTCCGTAAAAGACTTACTTTTCCTATGCTGATTACAGAGAGAGTCTGTGACACTATATGGATACTGCATTTATTTAGGTAATGTGGCATGAATACCCAAACATATCCTAGCATCACAGGCATAGATCAGGTGGAAAGTGAAAGCTATACATTTACATGTTCCCCTATAAACACAGAAGCCCAAGGCAGCTCCAGAAGTCCTTGGTTTCTAACCAAGGTTACGAGTGCAGTATCTCTCCCCAGCACTAACAAAAAGTGCTGGCTGGCTGAAAGCGATGCAGGGGTCATAAAGGGCAGCCCTGAAATGTTTTGAGGCATGAAGAGATTGGATCTAAAATTATTTGATGAGAATTTCCTCACTACAGGAAGCACAGTTAGAGGCATCCATGGTGATAGATGAGAGCCAGCAGGAGCAGAACAAGTTCTAGTTCAGTGACCCATGCAAAGGCAAATCACTGTCCTCCCCATAGACAGGAGAGCTGGTAAAGCTACCAGAAAAAAACACAGCACCAAATCAAAGCTGTGACACTGGAACATGTCATTTCTAGAAAAATAATCTCCTTGCAGGGTCATTCCTTTCCTTCAACTGTTTTACCCACAAACTCTTTTGCCTCTTGGAATTAGCAAATTCTTCTGCAGCTAAAGTAGTGAAACTCAACAGAAAGGTGGGTTAATGCAAACCCTGGTGAGTGAAGATGCTACTACAATGTGGTCTGTGCTATATTTGCAATTTGGTATGATTCTCTCAAAAAGGCTCATCTTTGGTGTTCCATAAGACTCTGTGAGACACTAAAGATCATATTTTCTATAGCAGTATGGATGCAGCTGAGCAAAAATTCTGCATTTTGTCTCAATACCCAGACATTAATTTCTTTGTCTTTTTTTAGGTTTGTTTTCTTTTGCTATTTTTAATTATTTTTACAATATTGATTACAATATTGATGTTTTTTGATTTCCTCTCAGTTTTCCACAAACTAACCTACCTAGAAAGAAATGAAAATATTGTGATATTCCACCAAATTAAAAAGAGTGTAAACTTGCATAATGTGAAGTTCTAGAAAGGATTGCCATTAAAACCAAAAAACATCACTGTCCCCTAACATTAAAAAAAAAGACAGTGATGTCAGAGACAAGAATAAAATGTTTTAATTCATCTGGATATTTTTCATTTTAAATTTTATCTTAATCTAAATTCTAGCATTTATCAAAAAATAAAGGGAAGTTAGTTTTTTAAAGCTTTTCTTTTTTAATCATGGCTATTACTTTACTGGCATTTACTGTTCTAGACAACCGCATGCTGTTGCCCATGAATTACCATGTAAAAACCACTGCAAAAAAATATCTGCAATAAAAAAAATCTGCTGTATTATGTATGCAGTCAGGAAACAGATCTAAATCTTTGTCAACTAAACCCAATTTTACTTTAAAATGGCACTAATCTTGAGTATGGACCATCTCCTCAGCCACCACAAATTCTTGAGATATCCTCTGTGCACACAGCCATTTACATGATTATTGAACAGCTTATCAGTTATTTCACTGGAAAGGCCAGACTGCCATTAACTGGCTTTAATCTGTATTTCATGTCCTTTAGTATTTTCAAACATTTTCAAAAAACATGTTTCAGCAGTGGATTTTACCCTTCTTTAAAAAAATTACTAAATAACACCTGCTCTTTAACCCACTTGGAATTCTAATGATTGCAGTCACATTTTCTGTAATGTCAGAAAAAAAAAAAGCCTCTTCCTGCAAAAAAATCTTCATCTTGAAAGATTCCTTGTTCTTGGTCGTCATTGTCCCCAAGAGATTGAAAGCCCTAAGTTAAATTCTTTGAGGGTGGGACTCACCTGACCAAAGCATATCTCCTTCTTCTCAACCAATGGAATCCAACATCTACTACTCTTCCCACCTTATTACAAAACCAGAGTATGGGTGAGGTTGAAATGGACTGCAGGTGGGTCATCTGGTCCAACCTCCCTAGAGCTCATTGCACAGGACCGTGTCTGGACAGTTCTTGAGTATCTCCAGCGCGGGAGACCCCACGACCTCTCTGGGCAACCCCTTCCAGTGCACAGTCATTCGCACTCATGGAAAGTAGGTAGGTAAAATGGCCTGGATACTTCCTTGGAGGTACCTCTTTCTCCACATTAACTATGAAAATAAATAGATAAACTACCATGGATGTGATTGTCCAAAGTACAGACATCCAACATGAAATGTATCTCATCCTTAGCGCTGGAAAAGCCTCTGACCTCACCAGTCACACACAAACCATTTTAAGGAGAGCATCAGAAAAATTTATGTCAGGCCTGTTTCCTTCAAATATGATTCTCAGGAAAGCAGTAAGTGATTTCTTGGAATGTAACGAGTGGAAATAAAAACGAATAAACAAACAAAAAGCATTGTTCTACCAAAATGTATCTCAGAAGAAATCCCTTGACAGAAAGAAGAATTGAGCTATGCTGTTCAGCACATTTATTCCCTATTCTGTAAAACAAATAATTCACTGCACTGGACACATTCTTTGCCTGGAGCTTTCCATCCATAAGGTTTAAGATGACTGTATGGAAAGCATTAAAAAGCACTATCATTTATCCCTATACTCCTTGCACAAATTGCCTCTCAGCCTCAAGAAATGAGGGCAAAGAGCCACAATGGTTTCAGATCCACTATGGAAAGAATATATACAATATATCATCAAGCCAAAGCCTTCCAGCTTTGGCTGGAGAAATTGAAGTGGATGAGTACAACAGCATTTTCCATTACAGCCATCTGGATAGAGGTTGTTGGCTCAATCATTTGAGGGAAAGAATTAAGAACACTCCTATTTCTCCACACATACCCTAAAAGAGAGAGAAAGGGCCCCAAAATACTACAGTACTGGCTGGGCACCGCCCAAAGTACTGGTTGGGCTGTATCCATGTGAAGGATACAAGCTCACTTGCTCCTCTGTACAGTTCTCTAGTACCTCAAAAGCAACATGGACACTGCCTCATGTTCAAGCCAGTCAGAATGGGTAAAGCCTGTTTCTTAAACTGCAGGTAGACACATAAACTCAGGAAGAAATAAAGCCTCCCCTTTTACAGTTCCTGTTAGTTATCTGGAACATCTTCTCTTTTATCCTACTGTTACCAACCTAAGTAGCTGTTGTAAACCAAATCTCAGTCCTTTTTGTTAGGTGTTCTGTGAACATCAATGTCTAAGACCAGCTGATGAATGCTGTCCTGTGTTCTTTTCACTGGGAAAGGCAGAAAAACAATAACTGTTAATAATGTCCATGAATTAATTCTACAAAAGCAAGAAAAGAAAGATGAGGTCAAGGTCTTTCCAATTAAAAAAAAATAAATCAGCATTTAAAAGGGGATTATTAAAATGGGACATGACAAAAGGCCAAAAATGGACACATTCCGTATCTGACATTGGGTATGTGAATGCCAGCTATGGTACTGTGCCCAGTTCCACGTGTACCCGCTGGAGGCAGCCCTTTTCCTGGGAATGTATCCTCTTCAGCCACATGCTTTTCCATTTTCCAAACACAAAATAAGAGAAGGTTTTAAAGTATTTCCTTTGCCCAAATTTGTTACTGCTCTACTCCATGGGGCTCTAATGGTTTCTCAATTTAAGCCTTTTAAAAGAAAAACAATCACAGAGGCTTAGAAATTAACTTCTTCATGCCTCCAAAAATTTCAAGTCCATATTAGACATACATTGTCATTCCTATGGCCCCCCAAAAGGCTATTTTTTTCAATAGCTGAGAGGCAGCATTTGTTCACCATCCTGCAAAGAATTTTTGCTTTCATTACAGTAACATAGGCGGTGGATGAAAAAGAAGTTAAATAAAGCCCCTTCTGTGCAATCATACATGTTTATTACAATACAAACCCACTAAAATCAAATTAAATTATACTAAATTGCTCAATTAAACTAAACTACAAATAAAGAGCTTCATGGTGTACAGTTTTATGGTTAGGAAAAGTAATTCAAAATCTAGTCCTCTTTACAGGGACTTGAAAAGAATATCAAGATAAGGAAAACGAGCTTTCACAGTGAAGAGCACACCACTTGAACAAAATCATGAGATACTACATGAATTCAAGCAAATTTTATTTCTCAGTCACAAACATTTGAATGTAACACTGGGTTGTGAAAATAATCAAGAACGACAAACCTTAAAATGCATGATGCTCTGCTAAACTGAACTGATTAGAAGTCTTGATTTAGTCAGCAAAATAAGGCCATTGGGACAAGAGGGATTTATCATTTCTGAGGACAGAGCCTCAAACGCTCAAAGTGAAGTCTGAAAAGAAGCTCCAAAAATGATCAGTTTTGCATAACAATGTCTTCATGGTTTAGTATTTTAATTGGGATGAACATTAGGAAGAAAATACTTCTGGCAAACAGAAGGAAATGACCAACCATCCGTTGTGTCCTGAATAAGCAAAGAACTGAAGTTCACTGTTGTGTTTGAGTACAAGTAAGTTTGTGATGCCCATAAGTCCTCCATTGAAGATGGAGTGTCCAAGCACACAGCTAGGGAAGACCTATCCACTCGACATGTACAAACAAAAAAGAAAAAAAAAAGGGTTTTTAATAAGACTTTAATATATTTTTTTTCTGAGAACAAGACTCAAAGTTTTTTACTGAACTGCAGTACAGGCCAGGCATTGAATTGAGTACAGAGTCCCCTTTGCCTTCAAAGGGCTCTGGATCAGCCCTTCATGCATCACTGCAAATTTTCAGTTGAAATTCATCAGTAAGTCAAAGCACAGAGGTCTGCTGCCAATGTGTGACAGGCTTCCATTTGTCAGTGGGTCCAGAAATGAGTAAAGCCAATTGCAAATCGTAAATGTAAGAAGAAAAAAAAAGTCAAAAAAAAAAATCCCAAGCAACAACCCACCAGGTTTTATATAGCAGTATTCAAATGTTAGGAATTATATAGAAGAGAAAAACTGAGGGGAAGGAAGGAAATAAGCTTTCAAAGGAATTTTATGTAAGTGGAAGTTAGGCATAGCTCTGGAATCTTAGATGTAAATTCCAGTGAGAATAAGACTTGAAAGCAAGAAATGAAGCCTCAAAGATGAAAAGTCAGTTCATTTTAACATATGCCTACAGAATTCAGTACCAGATTTTTTAAACCAAAGGAATGTATCACATGAATAGAAACAGTCTCTCTTTTATATTTCTTTTCATTGTAACCATTATTAAATTAGTAGTAGTGAAACTTGGACATTTTCTCATTGAAGTATTTTCCATTGCAAACCTGATCCATAGAAACATACAGTTTTCATGGGACCATACAGCTCTTCCTTGGCAGGAAAGATTTCCCCTGTTACATGTGGATTTACTTACCACAGACCAGAATGGTCTGAAGCTCAGTGTCGAGGTGTCCAGCAAGAGCCAGTCTGTTCCCTGCCTGATCAAAAACCCAGGCTTGAATCCCTCTGACCACTATGGTGCTGAATACTATGGGAAGGGGTCTGTGCACCACTTTCTATGAATAGCAAAATATCTACTGAAGCAATGAATTTAATATGGGGTCCTATACTGCAAATGAGCTCACTGGCTGTTAGAATATAGATTCCATCTAATTCTCTCCTGTTGGGCCTGCTAAGTTTTGTGATAATTAGACATTCAGGGAGATAGTGTGTGCAAAATATTTTGATATTTACTGTATTGGGAAGCTTTACTAATGCCCATCTATCACAGCAATATCTGAGAACATGGTCTGAGAACATGTCTGAAGGCAGTGCAGTACTGATTCCCTTCTGACAGATGAGTTACTAACTATTGTCACCTAAAACACTCCTGTGCAGTGTGAGCTTAGGTGAGACAGTGGTAGATCCAAACTGGAGGTACTCAAAGGAGACACAGACACAGAGTGCTGTCCCATCCTGCAACCAGGAACCAATCTACCTTTTCCCTTAACATACAGTTAAATTACTTCTTGCCACAGGAACACATACGACTGAGTGATAGCTTGCAACACTTTATAACACTGTAAGAATAAACATTGGCAGCATGATACAGAATACCACTCCGTGTGTAAAAATATAAAATAATCAGAAAAATAATCAGAAAAATTTACTATACTATATGCTCATCTTAAGCATCCTTACTTCTGCTGATGAAAAATGTCAGTGCCATTAAGATAAATTATTTTTATGTGCTTATTTTGCAGTGCCCTGTGTTAGCTGAAGTACAAAATATATATATACTATATTCTGTTTTGCTGTGGTAGGCACCCAATATTATACAAATGTGTAATATAGTATTCACCCACTTTTAACCAGCAAGATTCTACTTAAGTATGTTTGACACAAACATTACGAAATACTGTTTGGTTACCTTTGCAGGCTTTGTTTAAAATAATAAGAGACAGAAAATCATAAGGAAAAATAGAATTTGATGATCATTACTGAAATATTGCAAGAGAATTCCTGTTTCTTCAGATTTCCAGATTCAGATTCCTGTCCTAAAGAATGTCTTCAAGTAGGTGCTACTCCAAGATTAGGAAATATATTCCCAACATCCAAGCTATTAATGACAATGTTGAACAGAACCAGGTGTGAAACGATACATCCCACTTTTCTCCCACCAACACAACACAAGTGACTAACTCCCTTTCAAATACAAATGTTCACTGACTTAAATCTTAAAATGATTCACTGTAGAACTTTTTTTCCTGATTTCTTCAGAAATCTGAGACAATGTATTGTGCAGGAAAAAAGTAAAATTCATATTTAAAGTGAAAGTGAATATGTGCTGCATTACCCACTCAGATACTTTGTCTAAATATCAGGGAAGTGTTTTTTGCATGGAGCACTGATGCATTTTGCTATAAACTCCTGAAATTTAAACCCTGACCAAAACAACAATAAAGTGTCCAACTCCACCGATTTGCTTGAAGAAATATTTACATTAAGTGATGAAACATATTTTATAACTACACTCTGAATCTCACTAAACACTTTGAAAATCACTATCTTAATTCAATATGAGGATCCTACAAGGAAATAAAAGCACTTACCTCTTGATCACACACTGATGTAAAAGCAGCCGTGTACTCTGCCAGGGTTATGTCATTCACCAAGTTTTTCACCTCTTCATCAAATGCAAAGTTAAAAATTCCATGCCTGTGGAATTCACCATGCATCCTCATAATGAAACTGTTCCTTTCCTGGCACTTTCGGGTGAGGCAAGCCAGCTTAGCCTGTGTGGCATGAACACATATACATTTTATGATTCTATGATTTCACTCCCTGTTGAGACTGCAAGATTATATTTTGTGTCTGATCTGTAATTTCACATGTTTTGACCAAAAGCTATAGACTGCATTCCTATGTTTCTACGCCATCAGGTGCCTCTGAACCTTGCCAGAGCAAAATGTGTGCACAGATAAACCAAAAAGAGATGTTCCCTTTCCATGTGCAAGGCCCCCCTTTCGACAGGCTGAAGAATACCCATCACAATAATGTCAGCAAGCCCTTGCCTAGACCTGAAGCCCAGAAGCACACAGCTAAGTTAGGGGCAACTGCAGAAGGAGGCACAGGCACAGAAACTTGTGAGCAAACCTTTGTGTAGGTCCTGCACTGGTGTTCAGTAAAACACAGTACCTTCAGAGGAGCTAATGTCAACTTCACTTCAGACTTTCTCTTCTCAAGTTCTTTTTCCTGAAAGGTTGAAATATATCCTGCATTAATTTATTCAAGCATCACTTTAAGACATTCTGGCCATTTTTTGATATTTGTTTTAGACCTGACTCTGAGGTCTACACTTTGTGCATTTGTGTGACCCTGTATCACAAACAAGATGAAGCAGTGTAAGGAGTTGGTGGTACATAGATAGACTCTGGCACACAAACACTGCCCTACTCATATTAACATAGGTCTTATGAATTAAAAAAGCTTTTGGATGTTCTGGGTTGGAACCTTATTTCAGTGAGGTTATTTCATCAAAGCAGCATCACATTAAAGACTTGATATCCTTCATTATGCACTCGTGTTCCTATTTGTGAATCTTTCAAAACACTCTTTGGGGAAAATTTTCTCTTTTCTTATCAATACTATGACATAAAATTAGAGAAGTGAGGAGGGATTTTTCACATGTGTATTCCACTCTGAAAAGTGAACAGCAACAACTTTCTACTCTAACACAGCTGATGTAGGTCCTTTCTTAGGAGGTGAACCAGGCTGAGCCAGATGACCTTGTCTTACCATGTACTTAAAAGTATTCACGGTAAACCTGCTTTCTGATTCTGCAGTAAAAACACAATACCTTGCCAAGTAAAATCCACTTCCATTATGAATCTATACAGTACTATTTGACAATAAAATACAGATTCCTCTGCATTTATTTTGCCTGACAATTTGTATTTCTATAAAGTCTACATTAAATATATTATGTGCATCATAAAAAACTCCTTTATGAGAACTCATTTATGCTGAAAGAGATCATATGGTTCTCAGCTAATAAATTGTGGTTGGGAGAATCTGAGTAGGCAGAACAGGAGAGACATGTCTACATTGCACTAGCACTGAGAGAATAAAAGAACTGGCAGTAGGTCCCTGCACTGGAGACATTCAATTCTTGATGAGGCAGGGAACCACACATTTTGCTGATGCAATAAAACAATTAAGACTTGTCCATTTATACGGATAGTACATGTCACCTTTTACTCACCTACTATCTGACATGCACCATCCATCACTATAGACATCAGACACAACAAAACAATTTCATTTTACCACCCTTGTTCTTCTAAGAGGCATCCTAATCAATGCCTGAGGGAAGCCACTAACCCTCTGTACAGGGCTGGTTTAAAGTAAATCACAGCACATGACCAGGTTAGGAAAAACAAAACAAAACAAAACAAACAAAGCACCAGCAAACAAACAAAAAAGAACAAAACAAAACACAAAATTGTAGAACAGTTGGATTAATGTGGAGAAAGTAGGATGAAAATTGTTCCCAGTAGGGAGAAGACAATAATCTCTTGTGTTTCAGAGTACATACGGAGGAGAAGCATCAGGATATGAAGAACAAAGAACATTATTGAGAAAATGCCATTTATGAGCTGTTTCAGAGTATAGTGGGCAATTCCACTTTGACTCACAAGGCAACTCTCATCCCTTTTCAAAATATAGTTTCCAAGAAAATAGGAAAAAATCTAAGGAAAAAAAAGTCCTAGCAGGAATTTGTTTCCACTCAAGAGTTCAGTAGCTGTAATCAGACTTACAGCAGTAGCTTTAGTTTCACATAGTAAGGCAGCTGCTTTACAAATGTTAATGTACCTTCTCTGGTTTGCCAGGTGAAATATAATGTAAAAGTGTAAAAACTGCTTGGGTAAGTGTAATTGTGTATACATGGGGTTGCTCATCAGAATAACTATATCAATTACCAAAAATCCTACTCATACACCTAATTGAAATGTTAATGAAACCCTTAATATATAACCCTAGCAGCTGGAACAAGAAAAGTTAGGGAAAACTCTATCAAAATTCTATTACTAGCTCACTGTTTCATAATCTGATATAGTGCAAGAAGAGACTTGAGAATGTTAAAAGTCATGACAATTTAAGCCAAGGAAGTGGCTCTGTAAAACAATTTCAGCATCACTGCTTGCATTACACTACAGGGATTAGAGCAGAGACTGAATTTTTATGATAGTCTATCATCTTTCCATAATATCGACCACCCAGGCAGTTTATATCTTTTCCTTATTTCTCTGAAGTTAGGGGTACTTTCATATGCCTGGAAACCATTTAATTATCATCAGACTCATTCCCAGGACAGAAGACTATTTTGGTTCTCGCTTTTGAAAAGAAAGAGGTAGAATCTGAAGTCTAAACTGACGTTTAAGCACACAGAAAACAACTCTCTGATACCTTTTCACATAGCTGAGCCTGAAGGAGTTCCACTTCATTCTGCAGGTTGTAAAACTGATTTTCTAATGCAGCCTGGTCCCTGAGCTGAGCTTTCAAGGTCAGCACTTGCTGCTGTAATCTCATACTGGCTATTTTATTCACCTCTTTTTCCTGGATATCTTTCATGCTGTATTCAGGCTAGAGAGAAAATACACAAATTTTCAAATTAGATGTATAAAATAAAGAAAATATTCTCAATCATGTTTTAGAGTACACACCTTCTCAATTAATATATGTACATACCTTGCACCTCAAAAACAAGAAAGCTGATAAAAAATGTCTGATTTCAAACCTTCATAGACGTATAAGCCCTAATATCTTGCACTAATCTTAAAACTCTTTATAAGCAATGAGTACTTGGCCCCTGTGAGGGTAGATGTTGGACTGGGATTTCACAACATTCCTTCAAGTTAAGTATTGTATTATAATAATATAATAATATGGGGAAACTGGGGCCCAGACAGATTAAGTGACCAATCTATTGTCACACGAGTAAAAAGAGAATTCAGAAGTTACCAGTGTCCTGCTCCAACAAGAAGCTACATCCCTTGTTTTTCTACATATATTTATCTCAGTAAATTCCACTCTTACAGCTACATTTTTGTTCTGGAAGATTATTAGTAAAACTAATCAGATTTTAAGTACAAATTTCCAAAATATTTTAAAATAAAATACTTGTTATATTAAAATGTAATAACAGAGGTACACATTATGTGGAAACAGAAGCTTCTGAAATTAACTCCTCCTCCCCCACCCTCCAATTCTTTTTCTGCCCAATTTCATGCACTTAGATTGAAAGGATTACTGAGAGCTTTAGATTGATGGTCAGCATCATAAGGTCAGCTTCTAGAAGTGACACTGCCAGATTAAACATATATATTTAGAATGAGGAAAATTAGAGGGTGAAGAAAGTCTCCTGACAAACATTTATGCTACTGCAACCTTATATTAAAGAAAACACTGAGGTGATACACATAACTGGTCAAGATTTCTGATAACACAGTATATAAGCAAGTCTAAAAGATTAAGCTAAAAATTCCAGTCAGGCCCATGATACGCTGTGATAAAACCATATAACTTTCTGACCAAACCTGCAGGAAGATGGTTTGATTTTAATGGTTACAAACATTGATACAACTGAGAGAGGAGCTAATACTCAGCCCTGATGCACAGCACCACAGTGAAATTTTCCCTGGCTTCCTGACAGTCTTTCCAGTTTTGACACCCTTGGTGACTAAAACACGCTGAAGGCACAGTTTCATAGGGAACAGCAAACTGAAGTGATAGATCACATCACTCTGCCTGCAACATGCCACTGTAAACACAGATAGAAACAGAAACATGGCATTTTCACACTGCCTTTCCTAATGAAGCAAGTTCTCTATGCATGGCATTCGAGCAGGTCGAGCATGCTTTGTACCAAACTTTTTGGCTCCCTCTTGTGTCAAGAGAACAATAGGAACTGCTGGACACATCAAGATGGATTAGACCAGGGCTGCAGTGACAAAAGCCCGAAGATGAGTCCATGACATGGTATTTACCTCATCTTCTTTCCCACACCAAAAGTATGTTAAATACAAAATGGAAACATTCCCTAATTGAAGATGACTTATGGAAAAAAAAAGAGTGGTAAGTAATAGAAAACAAAAACAGGATTACCAGTCTATAAAACTGCCCCCAGGAAATAAAATTATGCTAGAAAAGTAGACTATGACCTTTTTTTGTGCCAAAAAGTCTTGGTCATTTTTTTTTAATTTAAAAAACTCAGGTCATATTTTAACAACTTCACACAAACTCCCAATCAACACCTTGGTGTACATTAAAAAATTTATTTTACAAGAGAATTATTGAAATAAAGTCACAACCTTTGCTAAAATATATCTGGTCTATTTTCTATCGTACTATTTGCTAAATTGAGCCAATAAAATCAATATCCTTTGGTTAAGACATAATGGATCTGAGTCATGCAGATAATTAGTTCTGCCATCAAATAGTGCAACTGAGGGATAAACCCAGTTCTGTGATGTACATATACTGCATCTTTGACCCTGGAATGAGACACATATTCAACAACTTGACATTAGTCCTATAAAGAAGTCAAATCCAAACCAAACAACATCACAATATTGCGCAAATATATACTACTGATCAATAAACACTAACTTGAAAACTTTATTCAAGGCATTTAGAAGTACCAGGTTTTTTCAGAGAAAGGCTATCCTGCACTTTTTCCAGTGTAAAAACAATCTGTCAAGGTTAATGAATTTTATTCCCATGTGATTAATAGAAATAATTAACAGTTTACTTCATTGACCAAGAGAATAAACGATAATTTCCCCAAACTCTCACCAAACAAAATTATTAAAGCTCCATTGGCCAAAAACGCCCCCAAAATCTTAATTGCTAGTTTAAACAGAACATCATGATACATTTCTTTTTATTTTCAAACAATTTGGGAGTTTCTTCTTGCTTGAAATAGATTCCATTGTTTCAATATTCTATATGCCAATACATCACAATGATATGAAAAATCTGTGCTTCCTTTTCAATTAACAGCCAAAATTCAGTTGTTTAAACATCAGCCTCCAGTGCCACATAGGGTGTACAAGTTAACATGAAATAACTGCACAGGACTTCCAGGAGGACAACTACACCCTCAGCCAGGATGCCTTGAGGTCTTTAACTGGGATAAACAGCAACCTTTAGGCAACTGATCCAATCCCAGAATCGTTACATTTTCCAGAATTTATTTTTATTTGCTTCCAAAGCCATATCTATCTAACCTATTCAAACAGAATTTGCAAATATTGTAGGTTGCTAGGAATGTACTTTTCCAGCTGGTAGAAGTTGCATATTTCTTTTTCACAGCTTTCCAGTTAAGGAGGACAGATTTAACTTCAGGGTTAGCTGAAAAGTCTTTATGAAAGCTGCTTCCAGAAGATTACTCAGTAATTAAAAATCTTTCCATAAAACACTTTATTCTAGTGGAAACCATAAACCCATATCAGGACAGAGAACCACCTGAAAATTAAACCAGCTCTCATTTACAGAAAACCAGAATTTCTGTGATATAAGCACATTCCAATGAGACTTTCCTCCATGTGACAGAAAGATTTCCTGGATTTTGGGGATACATACTTGGGCCACATGCATCTGTTAAAGACTTTGGCTCCCCATTAATCCACACCATCTGTTCACTGGCAGTGGAAGTTACACGACAAAGTGCCTGGCATCACGGATTCATTTTGCCTGTCCAAATCTAACAATCAGGGCTAGAAGGCCTGAAATCAGGGCAGAAAGTCCAAACACTGGAAACACTGGAGACTCCTCCACCACCGCTCATTAAGGTCACCTGAAAATGACTTTGGCTAAAGATAGCATATCAAGAGTGCTATAAAAAAAATGTGAGGTGTTTACAATACTCATGCAGAGCCCAGACCCTGGACTACCCTGTAGACAGATGGTCTACCCTGTATAATATCTTTCAAATTTATAGCTCCAATGGCTCTAGAGGATCTACATTTGCTTCCAGTCTATTCCCAATAACAATAATGAGTGGTTCTCCCAAGGAATATGCTTTCCTCCATTTCATTTGCATACGTACCATTAATTTGCAGTGCTGCTTTCCCAGCATTTTGTCCCCAGCTTCTTGTTTAAGGCGGTCTAATTCTGTGAGAACCTGCATCAAACGAGTCTTGATTTCTTCGTACCTTGTTTCAGCAAAACCAAGTTCTCTGTACCACTTCTGAGCCTAACAGGAAGAACAAAAAAGTAAAAAATTACTGAGTATAATTAGTCCAGCAGCAGTATCATTTTTCAATACCAGCTTACAGCCATGGATTTGAGGCTGATCTCCCCATCACAGTGTTTGAATTGTTATAAATTGATTTAAAAAATGGAATTACACAATACACTACAATCTTATAAGAAATTAATATGATTCTAGAAATAAGTCCTGTGGAATCATATCTCACTAGAGCTATGCAGAAAATACTAATTAAATTTATTTCTGAACTTGAAGGTACTGTGAGTATTCTGAAAAAAGTTAAAAGAATCAGTGCTGTATGCACACATGATTTCAGAGATTACATCTTTCAAAGCCCTCAGAGAAAAATGAAAATAAAGATTTTATCAGCTGAGGGGGAAAACATCTTCCTGAGAAATATGTCCTGGTTTCAGCTGGGAAAGAGTTAATTTTCTCCTTAGGAGATGGCAGAGTGTTGAGTTTTTGTTTCAGCATGAGAATGAAGACAAAAATGTCAAAAATGAAAAATGCAAAGAAGGGGAAAAAAAGCCCTTATCTTCACCTTTTAATTTTCTCCAGGGTGCTTTCATTCAATCAATACACATTAACTGTAGTTTTGAAAAAAAACCAAACAAAAAAACCCTAACAAACAACCAAAACCCATAAACAAACACCTCAGTAGCTCAGCTGGATTCCTGACAGCAAGCTCTTTCCCTCATATGATAAATCATTTCTCCTCCTGAAAGTGAAGACTTCACATTATTTTAACTAAACTGAGGCAAGTACTGCAATACACAATTTCCTTATAGTAAGGAATGCACAAAAGGATTAGAAGGACCCAAGATAATTACAAAATAAATAATAATAAAATTATCCATTCATGTTCAAATTGCAAGGTCAGAAATCCTTTCCTTAACCATCCATTGCTCATCCAAATCTTCCCCTTCATTTTAGTTGCCTTACCTGAATGCTGGGAAGTCTTATAAAGCAGCTATCAAAGGCCAATCATTTTGTACACCCACCATGGTAACCCTACTGCTCTTTAGCATACTCAACACACCTCTGGCTGCCAGTGGTTTGTCCACAGGGAGTCTGGGCAATGACTGTTATTGCATGAAACAGTCCCACAAATATACACTTGCCATAAAAGCAATACATCTTTCTTAGATATGCATAGGGTGGAGATTGATTAATAAAAAATAGGAATGTGAAAGCCAGTGCATTCGAAAAGGTACAACACTGAAAGTTTCCTCAGCTGGTGTTCAAACTGCAGATTTACTTCACTCAAGCACAGGACTAACCATCCAAACAAGTCTCCATGTAGGTGATCTTGGACTCAGTGTTTACTACACAGCTGTCGAGAGAAGGAGCAGCATAAATGCCCTGAAATGCCACTGGAAGTAGCAAAACCCCTTGACAGTGTCAGATTTTATATGATTTAGCTTCTCATTCAAAAAAACTACTTTGAATTTAGGTTTGCAGTAATTCTCAGTGCTTCTACTGGCTTCTGCTCCTCCATATTCCCAGTGATGGGGCGGGCTGCCCAGACATGGGAACAGCAGGTAGTTTGCTCTGTGTGCCTTTATTAAGCACTCAGCTTCTGTCAAAGTGTGCTGCAGTAATGCTTCACTTGAATGTTCTGGCCAATCAAGAGTGGTTGTGCAGTTCATCACTTAAAGATCAAAGAAGTACATTTTGGTTCTGCAGATCAGAGACTTTTGTGTTTCGTAAAAGAAAGAAGAACACCCGTGAAAGAAAACATGAGGTAAAACAAATCTGGTCCTCAGAAGTACAATAGAGTAGAATGTTACCTCTTTTTTTGATTTTTCTAATTCCTTTTGCTGTATTTTTAGTTCTTCTTTTGCCTTTTCAACTTGCTCTTTCATTGTACTGTAGCTTTCAAACATGCTGCCCTGGAAAGACAACAGAAAGACGTGACTTCTCTCCCCCGTACAGAATGGTACATAGATGTTTATAGAGCAATAGATGGTTTCCTCCTAAATTACTAAAAAATATTTGCATAAAATCAAGTTATTAGACATAAATATTTCCCTGTTGTTTATTCTCAACTGAAGTAATAATTCTGCATTTGCAAGAACATAGTAATCTCCACAGAAATTCGCTGTGGTATAAGATACATGACTACATAGGAAAAACGTGCATGAGAAATCCAACATGAGTAAAAATGCTGTCTTTAGGTATGTGTTTCATATGTATCAAAACAATAAAAAAATCAGACCCTATTAGAATACCAGTTAGTAAATGAACATATGTGCACTTTTCATTAAGATATGATGTTTTCACCATTATAACAGAAGTTTTCTTCTTCTGGTAGGAGAAGTTCTGGTTAGAAGTAAAAGCTTCTCATAAAAGCTTTTACTTTTACAATAAGATAAATAATTTTTAAAATGTCATAACAATGTATTCTTATGAGCATTATTTTTAAATTTCTAGTTTGCTGTATCACTTTAAAATTCTCTAACACAATATTCAGAAAAATATTCTCTGGCATTTTGCCTTCTATTTCAGAGTTGCCTTTAGCACCTCTCCAGCATGTGGGAGGCTAGGACATTTTCTGCATTAAAAATTAATTCAGCTTTGTCCTCCAAATGACTTTTATATCTCCCCCTTTCTTTAGAAGACACTGCTTCACAACACTCCTTCCTGTTATTATTTACCTCCTTCCCAGGGAAATAGTTTGAAGGATTTATAACCAGAACTACTTCTTCTTCAGTTTGTGTTACACTACACACTGTTTCAAATTTCTTTGGCTTAAGACCATGTTGCTGACTTTCTTCTTTTACTTTTACTATCTTTTTCTTTGTTCCCAAACTTTTCTCTTTTCTCAGCTCTTCATAGGTGAAACCCAAAGAAGACACTAATTCTTTCAATTTTTTATTTTCTAAAATAAAGTTTGTATTTGCTTTCTGAAATTCATCTAGCCGCTCTGAAGTTTCTTTCTTGATTTTGTCTATCTCTCTTTTCAGCACATATTTTTCCTCCTGTAAATCAGAAATTCTTTTATAACAGCTGGTTTTGCAGTCTTGGAGTTCTGAAACCAAGGTCTTGTATTTGTCTTGCTCACACTTTATCTCTGCTAAATGTCCCAACAAAGTTTCTTTTTCACGCTCTGAAAGAGCTATTCTTTGTAAATTTTCCTCTCTCTCCTGTATTAATTCATTGTATTTTGCTACACAGTTCTCCTTGTCTTGTAATAATTTAGCTATTTCTTTGAAGCATCTGCTTCTTTCTTCTTTTAGGTCAGAAAGTAGCTGGAAATACCTCATTTTCCTTCCCTTCAGGGATAGAACACTCCTGGAAAGTTTATTTGATGCAATTGTCGATGAGTCTTTTTCAGAATTCCTATTTTTCTCTTCAATACATGGGAGGTTCTTAGAGAAAGTTTTAACTAAAAATGTTCCTGGGGTCATGGTGTTTTCTCCTGATAAGTTACTGTAACATCCACCAGAAACCTCTTTCTCATTAAGTAAGTTTTGGAATGAAACAATGTTAGCTTCATCTGCTGCTAAAATGTACTGAAAATATGCATCCATCTCCTCTTCCAGGGCACACATCATCTGAGCATATCTCTCATTCTCCTGTTTTAATATACAGACTTTTTTGGAATAATTTTCATTTTCTTGCATGAGTAGAAATATCCTGTGAGAACACACAGTCACTGCTTTTTCCAGTACAGATATTTTCACATTACATTCATTACAGGCTTCAAGTGGTGACAGATGACAGAAACACTCATAAAAACTGCTCTCTGGCAGGAATAGTTTGCCTAGGCACACAACACTCTCCTGCACAGGAAACAGCAATTTTAGTGGATACCTCTCTTCATCTGACCAAAAGAAATTCTGAGAGTATGCATATTGCACGTTTTCAGCAGCTATTTTTTCATATGAGAAATTCTTCTCATATGGTTCACATAGTCCCAAGGTCTGGCCTTTCTTTTCTTTCATGCCAATATTGCTGGAGGGGTTGGTTTGGTGAGTTGGTTTCTGAGCCTGCACTCCTTTCTCTTCCATTTCAATTATATCTTCTCCATTATATCTCCTATTCACATCAGAGATGCAGTTCTCTGAGATGTTTTCTTCTTTCTCCATTAGTCCAAGACTCCCTTCAAAACACTTCTTTAAAATCAAGTCTTTAAAATCAAGAGACAAACTTCGGACATCCTGTATGCTACTTAGTCTCTCTTTGGCTTCCATTCCTTGCTTCTCAGGACTGATAAATTCAATTTTATGTAAAACTTTAGAACTTTCCTCAAGAACGCAGGTCACCAGTTGTGGCTGGGATTTCTCAGTCTGTATTTCTTCTCCTTTAGCTCTCCCTCTAGAGATTTTTTGGTGATACTTTTCATCATCAACAATTTTATCCAGACATCTATTTTCACTTAGGCTTTTTGGCAGAATTTGCTTGTTTTCCCAATGTCTTTCCATGTTGTATTTTTCTAGACATGCTGTGAAAATTTCAGTCACAGTGGAAGGCAACTTTCCACAAAGTACAGGAACTTTGTCATAAAATCCCCCTTCTGCAACAATGCAGAGGCCAGCAGACCAAAGATTAGTATTTGCCTCACAGAAACTCGCACTCCTCACTTTCTCCACAGTGGTGACAGCTGATGAGTGGCAGCTTTCAGGTTTGAACCAAGTAAGCTGGAGCTTCTTCCTCATCAAGTGTTCAACCACAGAAGCAGGGAATGTTTTTGTTGGTAGAGTTATAGCTTGTTCCTTCAAGAGAAAAATGGTTTCTTCACCTTTGGTTTTCTTACTTGTCTCATCATCAGATAACTTCTCAGAATAAGGGGAAAGCAGTCCTGCTGCATGATAAATTGGGGGACACCCAAACAAAGTGAAACTATCTTCTAGAGTTCCTGCCCTCTCTGTTCCAAGGGTGACCTGGTGACAGCAAATGAGAAATGTTTCAAGTTGAAATATACAGGTTAAAGTATGTTGCTAATCATAATATATTCTTTATTTCATCCATAAAATACTTGATTACACACAGATCAGAAACAAATATTTCCATACAAAGAGTTTCAAATTATTTAAAGATTTGTAATGAGAGTAATGATACAAATAAAGTTTAAGTAAGTCATTCATTTTCTTACTGCACATCTGTATTCATACTGTATAGCATCTGTAGCAGCTTTCGGGTAAAGCTACTTCACCTTTAAATGCACCAGCTCTTCACTCCATCTCAAATTTCCTTTTTTCTCACCTGCTCAGCCTCAGCTAGACCAGCAACTTTCACAAAGACACTGGAATTGCCTTCCCAAACTGGTACAGATTCTTCTGGTAGCTCCTCCTTTAGTCCATCATGACTACATCCTGGTGTTTCTGTTATGGAAAAGCACTGGAAAAATGTAACCTCACTCCCAGATAGTTGCATAAAAAACAAACTTGAAAACATCTGAGAAGATGTTTTGAACAGAGAAATATTTTAGTGATAGCATGCTCAAAATTACCTTCTTTACCAGCAGTATACACCACCAAAATTACCTTCTTTACCAGCAGTATACACCACCAATGATACAGACAAAAGCACAACATTTAATAAAAAAACAAACTTCACAAGAAAACACAAATATTGAGCTCTAAAATAAAGTCTATTTGGGGGTTGCCCTTTCCAGTTCTCAAAGTATTTAAAAATGGAAAATACATCTCATTACAGTGGGCAGGTGAAAACTTATTGGGTTAAACCTAGAGGCTGAAATTATTCAGTGCACATCTGCATTTGCATATACTGAAATTTGCTATAAAATTCCCATTAATTTATGTTGGAAGAATTTACCTGATACAATTTATCAAGATCAGAGTTTTCTCATTGAAAAGTAAATCTGCTGCACATCATTCCTGAACACTATACTTCATCCAGGACATGCAAATTGTTTCACCTTCCCAAGACACAGGTTACAAATTAGGAGGTTTTTTGAAGGTTTTACACCTTCTAAGTCATGCACACCTCATGAATGAAATCATCTTCACTTTAATTGCACATAAATGAAAGCAAAACCTCCATTTTGTTTGCATACCAGACTCTTCAGCATGTAGCAGCACAGCTGGAGTTTGAGTAGCTCTGCTTCTGAGTGAATCCAAGACTGGTCTCCATTTAAGATTTTGAACTTCATCCTGAATTAGGTCTCCATTCTTAACGGGAAAATGAGGAGGACAAGAAAAAAAACCACACGGATTATACACATATGGTGTTTGGGATATGAAAAACAGGCACATAAGCTTCCTTTGCTATTTTACATTCAAAAGGCCCATTGTTTCATTATAATTGCTATTGTTTCAGACAATTTTCTCATTCCAACATTTTCTAGTAAATGTCATGGATGTAAACTTTCCCCTAGTGTTTCCTCCATACTTTAAAAAGAGTTAAGGAAGAAAACCTGAGTCATAAGCATGTAATTCATCAGATAACAGGTGGAACACTATGACTAATTTATATCCTCATGAACAAAGAGAAAAGGTCCAATCAAGTAGGGAATGAGACTAACAGTTCAGTGCCCAGCTGCAAAGACAAATGTTTCTAGGCTGGAAGAATTCAAAGTTGAATAATCATTCTTAACAGATTTTTTTCCCATTGATAATTTAATTGTAAATTTCATATTCTGTTCTTGACATTTATCTTGACTCCCTGATTGAATTTGGAAATTGCGACACTTCCTGATGAAAAGCAGATACTCCTACTTCTTGACACACAAACCACATTTCACAGGCACTGTGCTCATTTTCAGTGAACGGAAGACTCAGTTTTGATTGTCTCAACAAAACACTTAATCAAGATGGTAACCAAAACAGCAACAGCACAGAAAGCAAGCCAACAAAGGCACTTTTGTCCTCCTGCACTGCTCTACATCAAATGCCAGCAGAAAACAAGTCTGATCCCTTTTGACTGAGCTGCAGCTTTAAAATTACATGTGGATGGGAAAGGCAATGACTTCCAAGTATTTGTAGTGAGTCAGAAAAAGCCACTGATTTTCCAGAGGATCACCAATGAGAATAATTTTTACTTCAACCCAAGTCAGCTACTTCATTATTGCACTCTGTTATGAGATCTTGACTGGGAGGCATCACTTAAAACCACAACACTTCCAAGATTTATTCCTTTATTTTCTCAGTAATATTGAGTCATAAAATGGTTTAGGTTGAAAGGTACCTTAAAGATCATCTAGTTCCAACCCCTCTGTCATGGGTAGGGACACCTTCATCTAGACCAGGTTGCACAGTCCCCATCCAACCCAGCCTTGAACACTCCCAGGGATAGGGCATCCACAGCGTCTCTTGGAAACCCATTTGAAACTAATGCCAATTAACTGAAACACTGATTCCTTTCCTGGAAGTTTCCTTTTATTTCTTCACAGATATCAATTCATTATTATTATGTGGGTACTGTCAAAAGAAAACTACACATAATGATGTAAAAGATACAACACTTGGATGGCCAAACATCACACTGTGAAATCAAGACCTCAGCAGTTATGTGAAAGCAGTAGGAAGATGCACTGCTTGGTGTTTCATACTTATCCTTCATTTCAACAGACCCCTAATGCTCACATCTAGAAACTGTCTGATAAGTCAAGGAACAGCCACGTGGAACCAGCTGCCTTTTTTTGTTTGTTTGGTGCATTTTTCGTGCAGGCATAGGCTGCAGTTGGAATACTGCAGACAGGATTCTGATACTAAGCTTGGAAATTCAAATTTTTGACAAGATTTATGTGCCTACACCCCTCCATGAGATTTAGTTCACCTTTTGGTGCTCAATTTAATTGGATATTGTATTATTGAATGAAGATCCAGTAATGACTAAGGCTAGTCTTCAAGAATAACTGATGTGGTCAGCATTGAATGACATGGTATTTATTGAGAAATCTCACACCATGTGTATTTCACAGGAGTCTGATAAGCCTGCTTTTTTCCCTGGCTGTGAAATAGGCAAATGATCCCATTCACTCATTCATTGAACAATGTCATACAAGCAGTTTTCTAGGAAAGTAACACCACAAAAATCTTTCCTGTGTTGCACAAGATTTCTCATTTTTAGAGCTGTTGATGGAGTATGATGAGCTCAAATAGGAGTTTTCTTCTAACTATTTTGACTTAAATGCTAAAAGATCAAAGTGATGAGATTAAGAAATTCTATTTTATTAGGTGCTAGTAAAATTACAGATAATGGGGAAAAGCCCTCTTCAGTTTTACAGAAAAACACCAGATGTCTCCCTCCTCCTTTTATCATAGATATTGAATTTTTTTTTCCCTGCTATCTCAAGTCATTTTCTACTAGAAAAAGCCAAGTATATTAGTAGCACTAGAAGAGGAGGAAAAGACAAATAGAAATGCAGAAGGTACAAGATTTGCTGCTGCTGCTACACACAGCATTCAAGGAACACTACCTATTCTACAGCAGACCAGAGTAAACACAAATTATGGCATATTCATTTATACCAAAGACTGGGTAACTGAGACACTGTAACCTCCTATGGCAACACAGATGTAAATTGAAAAGTACTTAGAAAAGAAGTGGTTAGAAAACTTTGGGTACAGGAAAAAAATAACCTTTTATTAGAGTACAGCACAGAAAGAAAGACATTTGATCCTTTGTCTTGAAGACTTTTTAGATTAGTCTCAGACAATTAGTCAGTTGATATATCGTGCTTTCACACCTTCAAATATCCCCACACTTATTTTCTCCTTTTCTCAATTCTATCAACCAAATAGTAATTCTTCACTACTTTTCAGGCTCTGAAAGGCCTCACTCCTCTTGATTTTAGCTGTGCAGTCCCCTCATAATGCATTTGCTTGTTGCACCTGTTTACAACTCAGTGCAAGTCCCTCTAGAAGTATCTTAAAATATTTTTAAATGGTATTCTTCCTTCCCAAGAAAAAGTGAATACACTAGTTAAAGGAACTACAGCAATGGTTCAGAGTAAGTGGTTGGTCTTTTTGCCACCTTGAGGCAGCTACAGAGACAGGTGCAGTGAGATGCAGCTTCCGAGCTCTCCACAAAGGTCACCCATGTGCTCCTGGTCTCTGCAGGATGATCTTACCACCCTTTCTCTCTCACCCAAAGGGAACCTCCTGGAGCTCACTGCTTTGGGGCTGTAGAACCACTAAATCACCATGCCTGCAAAAGTGCATTCAACTACCAGGTTAAAAAAATTGTCTTTATTTCCTCTAGCTTTTACAGACTAAAGATCCTCTCTAGCTTCTCCCAGTTCTGAAAGTACTCAAGTACAGTCAAATTGTCCTATTGTCCTCCTATATGAAAGGGATTTGTTCATGCCCATTACCTCTTGGTTAAATGTAGTTAAAATCAGGAGAGTTCTTGGGATATCAGGTCACAATCTGAATGAAGTAAGCTGAGTGTGAGGCTTAGCCGATTCAATTCAAATTCTCAGAATAAAAATACCCTTCACCTCAGTGGATAAAGAATAAAACTTTGTTTGAGTCCACTCTGTGAAAAGAATTGTTCCTTGTCAGCAAAATGAATTGGCAGAAGCTCAATGCCATATTACAGCATTTCCAGAGCTTTCCCATGCAGTGCTGGGGTGAAGTGCTTGAAGCAAACAAGTCTATTCAGTGTATTCAGGGCATATCACAATGTTACAGAGCTGCAAACCATTGAATATCTCAGCTCTCTCCCGGTCATGAACACTGTATCCATCTTCCCTTGTTTACCATTATCCAGAAAATCTCATAGAGAAGATTTATTGTCAACTGTGCTTTTTGCTTCAGCATTTGGGCATGAATAAAATGCAAAAACTCACCCAACCATACCTGTACTCCTCCATTGACTGGTATCCACAAGACAGAGGTCTCAGAAGTTCTTCTGGGTTCTACTTCTGTTGCCAACTGAGACCTTTTGCCAGGGGCATATCACTTAAACACTTAAGGAAAAAGGGTTTGTTAAGTGCCCTCAATGTGCACCTAATAAAAAGACTGATGCAATGAAGCTCCAACTACTGATTCCAGTGGGTGTGAATGAGACAGTTTGAAGTACGAATGCATAAACAGATATAAACAAAAAAAATTCAGGAAAGATAAAAGTCTCATACTTCCATCTTGATTGCACATCTAATGACAAGTGTAATTCAAGGTGATATAAAGAAAAACAAACAATTATATTTTGTCTTATTTTTACTTACCAGTTGACATACCAGGTCAACACTGTTGTCTCCATTCTCCAATCTTGCAAGTTGTGAGTCTTTTTCTTTTTTCTTTTTCAACATCATTGTACTGTGATCTTTTAAAGCTCTGTTTTCATCCAAAAGCTCTTCCATTTTTTCCTGTAGTTTGATTTCAGATAATTTCAAACTATAGACATGACAGGAAGATTCTTCCAATTTTGTTCTGAGGAAGTCTTCATTGTCCTGAGAGCACTGCAGTTCAGTCAGCAGGTCTCCCTGTTCTCTTCTGTTGTCCTCCTCTTTTTCCCTTAAGAACTTCAGATTTTGCTGAAATGCCTGAAGGTGGCTTTTCACATCATGCTCCACATTTTCAAAACAAGTTTTCCATTCCACTACTTCCATGTCAGGGTGTTTATAACCCCGAGTCCCACTGAACGTTGATTCCAGCACCTGCTGGAGATGCTGCACCATTCCCTCTTCTATCTCGGATGTCAAAACAGCAACATGGGAGCTAAGATCTAGGACTTGCTTTTCCAGCCTAGATACCTCACCCCGAAGGTAACATTCCCTCTTTCTCAATACTGCTGTTTGTTGTCTCTGTCTTTGTTTGTAGTGCTCAAAATATTCTGATTGGTTTTTTATTTCTTCTTCTTTTGTCTTCAGCTGCTCCTGAAGCCAACACAATTTTTCCTTTTGCTTCTTCTCTGACTTTTTTTGGTTTTCAACCTACAATTTCATTGAGTTGTATGGTTAGCATATTAATACTAAATCTCTTCTTCCCTTATTTATTTTAATTTACCAATAATTCTGCCCTTATTTTCTGAAAACTCAGGAATGACATAAATAGAATTTTTTCTAAAGCTAGTAAAATCCTGCCTTTAGAGCAAAACTAAACTGTTTTGTCATTTCAGCCATCACAGAAAACCTCAGTAGGAAACAAAACACAAGCTCACCCCCATCTACTACTACAAAAAGTAAAAAAAGTTTTAAAACGCATTTTTTTGCATGTTCTACAGTACATATTAAATCAAAATAAACCTTAGAATTGGAATTCATACATTCAGCTCTGATCTACAACAAACCCTTAATGCTGACAGTATTGAAGCACTGAGGTGCTACAGGCAGGGAAGCTGTGGCTCTGTTTTAGAAAACAGGACACACACTTTCCAGAGACCAAGCTTTTGTCCTTTGCCCTTCACTATAGGTGTCATCTGTCAGCTCCTCTTATGAACCTCCTGAAAAAGGAGGAAGGAATAGATGACTTTTGAAACGGCTTGAAAACAGGCTTTGGTATTTTCATTTGCACTATAGTGTGTTTGAACAGCGACATACAGAGGTGAAAGATGAAAGGCAGAGAGGATTTCATGAGTCCCGCGCTGCCCTTGCTTTCAGCAGACTAAAAGCCACCAGTATCACAGGGACATTGCAGCAACTTTGAAGTAAGACTTGAGAGTCTTGCCACACAGTACTATTGTCCCGTGAGAGTATTCAACTCTAAAATGCTGAGAAAATGAAAGTATATCTTATGATAAACAGAATCAAAACACATTGTTTCACTGAAGACTGTCCCTGAAAAACTTTCATTCTTCCTCCACTTTCATGGATCCATCCAATGAGCTGTGTAAACTAGGTAAAAATGCCTTTTGTATGGGCTTAGAAAGATAAAGTCTGACCTAAGGAGAAGGAGTACACTGAGTGGCTTCTGGGGAGAAAGCAAGAAATGTGAGTATATATTTCAAAGCTCAAGGGCCTGAATGAAAGAAACAATGGCAGTGCTGTCAAAAACAACAGAGAAATAGAAAGGGGAAGAAAAAAAAATCCAAAAGTTCTTCTGATTCCTATGTTTGTAGAAAAAGATAAAGGCTGAGATGATTTATTGCTTAAAAACAGAGAGATCACTGGAAATGAGATTGACTTATAAATTACTACCACAAAGAGAAAATAAACTAGGTAATTTGAAACAATATCCTCCTCACCAAGTTGATCAGATCCTCCTGAATGTCTCGCAATTTCCCTTTAACACGTACATTGGTATTTTCAACCTTTTGCAACTTCACATTGAGCTGATCAATCATCACAAGAAGTTTTTTGTGTGACAGTTCCAGCTCTTTCATCCTGTGATGGTGAGAATGAAGATTTTTGCTAAGTAAATTCCACAGTACACTTCCAGATAGATAAGCAGTCATCAGCAATGCATAAATTTATCTTTATTTTTTCCATTTGTCTCCCAAACATAAAATAGTAACAGTTTGTGGATTACTAGTAACACTTCATTAACAAGTCTGAGGTCTGGACATTACACTGGAAAGTCTCAAAACTATTAAAGACAACACTCATGTTCAGTCCCTCTCTGCTGGCTTAATATGAAAGCCATAATCAAACACATTTACAAGATTTTTGTTCAATGAAGCTTGGCATGCTATATGAAGTAACAACTTAGCATAAAGGCAACCACAACACCTCAGTCTCTGCATGTATCTGATCACAGAATTATGCTAGGCTCACAGTTAACAAGTTCAAATTTTATGATGATAGTAATTGCTTCCCATCAAAATTAATGTTACAGGTAACCTAGAAGTACCTGTATTTTATCTTACTTGTAACATACCTTCAGTGGGTACTGAAACCTATAATGTATGACTGTATTGACTATGTCCACAAGGCTGGATTTTGACAAAATACAGGTTTTGCTTTGCCTGTTTCTATTAAAATGGTAGTCTAAGATGAGATAGTGTGATCATAGAATCACAGAATCATCTGGGTTGGAAGAGACCTCTGAGATCATCAAGTCCAACCCTTGATCCAACACTGCCATGGTTACTAGACCACAGCATTAAATGCCACATCTAGTCTCATCTTAAAAACCTCCAGGGACGGAGAATCCACCACCTCCCTGGGCAGCCCATTCCAATGCCTGATTATCCTCTCTGTAAAGAATTTCTTCCTAATATCCAACCTAAACCTCCCCTGGCACAGCTGAAGACCATGCCCTCTTGTCTTGCTGATAGCTGCCTGGGAGAAGAGACCAACCTCCATCTGGCTCCAACCTCCTTTCAGGGAGTTGCAGAGAGTGATGAGGTCTCCCCTGAGCCTCCTCTTCTCCAGGCTGAACAACCCCAGCTCCCTCAGCCTCTCCTCATAGGACTTGTGCTCAAGATATGATATGTTGGGGTTCCTCTACACAGGAGGAATAATCTAAAATAATCTTACAAGAGCAAGCTTCATGTTTTCCTTAAGACTTTCCTTCCCTTTTCAGCCTACACATCAAAATTTTCTCAGTGCTTTAAGCAGCTGTGAATTCCAAAATAACCCTTACTTATTAAGGAGAAAGTTTAGAAGTCTTTCATCTCATGAGGCAGGTACTAGAGCCACCTCTTTTCTCATCTCAGAGAGGCACGCTTTACCCCCAATGTCTCTCAGGACCCTGCTAGTTCTTCTTTTAATTTCTTGATTCAACTTTTAACAGTCCTTCAATGAGTCCTTCAACAAACCTTCAGTGAGCTCCCCTGCTCATTTCTAACTTAAAGCTTTGACTTACTTCCCCTTGCCAAAATTTCCTGCTACCTACATCCCCACAACATTACCTTTACTCAAAAATCTCACATAAAGAAAATATTTCTGAAGAAACAGGATCAAGATAGAAAACACACAGTTAAATAAGTGCTCATTCGTGTATCAAAGTAAACCTGATGAGGTCCTCCCCTCTGCAGGCACTGACTGCATCATCTGACACTGGTATCAAAGGAAACAGGGCCACGTCAGCCCAGAACTCTGCCTTGGCTGAGTTCTGCTTCTCTCTTTTTCCTGGTAGTTCTGCCTTCTGCATCATTCCTTGTGCCATCTCTCTGTGCTTCAGCCACAAGGACTCCAGGTATAGGATTCCTTTTCTTTTTACTGGCTACCCAAGGTCCCTGAAAATGGGCTTTCGGTCAAGTTTCAGCTGTTCATTTGCTCTCCCTCGAATTGTTCCCTCACACTGTCTTTGTTTTGGTTTGAAATAAAGTTCTCAATATCTTCTGCTCCCCAATATGCTTGTTACAATAGGTTTATTCCTATGAAAGTTTTTTAAAAAAGATTCATTATTATTTTGAAAAAAAAAAGCCCATTATTAAAACATTTCTGGACAAATCTTTGATAAATCAAAGTAATTTAAAAATTATACAAATAATTATTTTAATGCCATTTCCATTTTCTTACTTTTGAAATCTTTGACTTTCTTTAAAACAGTGCCTTTGCTGATTATCAAAAACTAATTATTCTAGTCAAATGTATAATTAATGAGTAATGGCACCTTTATCTACTTTAGTGATTAGCATTAACATACTAAACTGAATGAAGCTTTCTGAAGCAATAAACTGTTTTTAAAACACAAAATTCCTAATTAACTCTTACTTTAAAAGGAAAGGGATAAACTTTACAAACAGAATTTACACCTTATGAATATTTAAGAATGCAGTATCCTGAGAAAGGTGTCTGGTTATTTGTAACAACATTTTAGACCATGCTGAAACCCTTATTTAAATAATAATTCTTAAAAAAATGAATATTGCATTTCTGTTCTGACAGCTACACAAAGCACTTATACATGCATCTTCTCAGGCACTCTAAAAACACATAAAGTTGATGTTTTTGTTGCTTTTGCATTATCATGTAATGATAATCATATAATGTAATTATCATGTACATAGGGCAAAGGGAAGAGTACATTTGTTACATCACAATGAATTTTAATGCAAAATCCCCTTTTATTTACCTATGTCTTAGGACAGAATCTGACTCCACGTAGTCCTCTAGAACACCTCTCAGGTTTTGCTCTGACTTTTCCAGCTCTTTTATTCTGAGATTTAAGTTCTCTTCTCCAGCACTGTTTACTTTTCCATCAGGTGTGCTTGCATCTTCTAATTCCTGGAAAATCCAGGAAGTAGCAATTTTAACATTGAAATTCAGGATACCAAATCCTTCATTGCTGGGCATTTTAACAGAGTAACAAAATTCTTGCTCTTTTCCAGATGAAGGATCCATGATGAAAAAAACCCCCAAATTATTAGGTTCAGAACATACTGCACTCTAAGCATGCAATAACAGAGTCTAAGCCTCTGATGATCAAATGAACAGTCCTTCTTGATTCTGAACACATTTATTATTTATGAGAAAGTCTCATTTCATTAGCCCCATTAGCATGTATGAAAGGAGTTGCTGTTCATGAGATCCTCATAAAAGATTTAGTTAGACTAATTAATAAATGAATTAGGCATCAAAGTTTTGAAAAGAGAATAATTTTTTACTATTTGAAAGTTCATAAAACTGAGCATGTTTATTTTGGATAAATGTATTATATTATTATTGTTCCAAGACAGAAGATTAAAAAAGGATATTTCCTATTCAAAAGGCATTCTATGACTACTTCAAAGAAAACATTCAGTATATTTAACTTGTATTTTGGAATTCTCCATGCAGTATTTTACTTATATCTACTTCACCTCTGATAGGTTATGAAACTATGCCTAAAAGGAATGTTCAAATTGGGGCCTGAGAAGGCAAGCTAAGTTTGGTTCTTTTCTTTCACCTCTTTTAGCTATAGATCTAAAAATTCTTCAGCCTGAGTTCACCTTTATTTACAGAAACTCGCTTGTTTCCTGGTTTCAGCTGGGACAGGGTTCATTTTCTTCTTAGTAGCAGGTACAGTGCTGTATTTTGGATTTAGTATGAGAATAATGTTGATAACAAAGCAATGTTTTGGCTGTTGCTGAGTAGTGTTTACCCTGCATCAAGGACTTTTCAGTGTCTCATGCTCTGCCAGTGAGGAGCTGCACAAGAAGCTGTGAGAGATCATGGCTGTGACAGCTGATCCAAACTGTCCAAAGGGATATTCCACACCTTAGAAACTGTACAGTGCAGCGCACTTGTTTCTCTTGGGTCCTGTTACTTTCTCTCCATCTCCTTATAATTACTATTGTTATTTTTATTATTATTACTACTGCTACTCGTATTTTAGCATATTTATATTAGCATTAGTATACTAATATAGTAATATTTTGTTACAATTATGAAACTGTTTATATCTCAAACCGGGAGGTTTACCTTTTCTTTCTGTTTCTCCTCCCTACCGGTGGGAGTGAGTGAGAGGCTGCATGATGCTTAGTTGTCAGCTGGGTTAAACTACAACCAGCGGCATCTGTGAACTGCCTTTGATTTTGCTACATTTGTATTGATTTGGAATTGGACCTGTAATTGGAATTCAACCACGGAGTTTGGATCTATTCTCCAGGAAATAATGCAATTACTTTTTTTTTTTGGTTGACAAATGCAGAATATACAGGAAGAAGATAAAAGTAACATTTTTGACGCTGAGGAGCAGAAAATGGCACAAAATCATTACAACACTGATTTCTACTCTCCTATTTCTAGTACGTGTTCTTGTTTAAAGGTGCTCTTTTATTCACTCATAAAATGAAAGTTAATACAACAATTTCTAAAGCTGACCTCACACCTCATGGTCCATCAGGCTCTATGCTTCTGCTGCTTCATCCTGAAAACTATTGAGTACTGCAGCATAAAACCAGGAAAGCTGTTAGAACTGACAACAACAATGAGAAACACAGTTTCTTTCTTCACTTACACAGCTGGGACTGATGATTTAAAAGCTGTGTCACAGAAAGTGAAAATCAGGCCCACCATATTGTATGGATTGAATAATAGAATTATAGAAACATTAAGGTTGGAAAAGACCTCTAAAAGCATCAAGACCAACCACTAACCCAGCATGGCCAAGTCCAGTACTAAACCATGTCCCCAAGTGCCACATCCACATGCTTTTGAACACTTCCAGGGATGGTGATCCCATCACTTCCCTGGACAGCCTATTCCAATGCCCTGTTAATACACTGTTCCCAGCTCTATAATAAATACCAGCATACAGTGGATAGAAAGACTGTAATGATATACTCTGTTTTACAAAACTATGAATCCTGCTAGCTCAGCACAGAAAAAAACCATCATGAATGCAATGGAAAATATCACCCCAATCAGCCAGATTCTTTAACTGACATCAACAAAACTGTCACATATCAATTACAGTGTAACTAAACACATCACAAAATAAGAAAATGAAATTGCTCATACCTTTTCTGCTTTGTGAGAAGATCCTCTCCTGTCTGTGCAGTGTGCTTACCGTGGCAGCCACGTGCTCTGACCATCCCATGTTTGTGCTTATAGTTTCATATCCAAAGTAGTGATGAGCAAAACTGTGCCTATAAGAAAAGGGTTTCTTTGCCAAGTGAATCACACTTTCCAATTTCTGTTCCTTCATCATCACTGGGTTTGATTATCTCAAGCTCTGTTTATCTCCTGTTTTGGTCCTTTTCTTCAGAGTGATGCCAGAATTCTGCCTTTTGCAGTGAAAACCTCATTTTTCCACTCTGTCATCACACTGCTAACAGCCTTAACTAAAACATGAAAAATCTCTATATGAAAACACATTCTCTAAAAGCTTGTTCCTTTTGAACAACACATTGCGAGCAACACATTCTTTTGGAGAACAAGATTCCAGACTTCTGCATGGTCCTTGTTTCCAAGGTAAACTGTGCTTTTTACCAGGAAACAGTGTTATTCAGACCCTCACATCAGCCACAGTTTGCTGCATTTGACTAAATTAATCTTCAGTGTCTCAGCACCTTCTGCAGGTAAATGCTGTTGTCTGGTGATTCTTTGTGGAGGGTACACCTCTGATCTTCAAAGACTGATGATTATCTGAGAAAACTGGCTGCTCCTGAGGCTGATTCTTGCACCTTTAGCAGTGAGAAAATCAGTTGTTGTGACAAAATTTTCCCTCAGCCTTCTTTGTCCTTCCTTAATTGTTCATTGCCTTATGTTATTTTTGTCAATCGTAATTTCTACTTCATGTGTTGTGTTATTGTAACCATCTAATTCCACTCTGTGTTCATGTTGGAGTTCATTGTGTCCATGGGAGTAGACTTGTTTCTCTGTGGCTTTCTACACAAATATGATTTCCAAAAAGATGTGAGGAAGGAGAAAGTTATCTTCTAATATTGTGCTCTTAATATTTTCAGCTTATCTCAACATTTCAGAAATAATTAAAATTATCTGTTTCTTCATATTGCCTTTCCAGTTCTGAAACTTCAATTTGCTTTTCCCTGTTTGAAAGAGTAATCTTTATTAATTTTGTAACCATTCTCTCTCTTGAAAAGCTCTTTTCAACTTTCATTATATCAGCCTGTGCTTCACCCAGAAGTTTTCTTGCAGTTCAGGTGGTCAATGTCCATGAGTGTTTATCTGCCTCTGCTGGTTGAGGTTGTGCCATTTTTGCTTCCTGGTAGCTAATGTCAACATTTTTTTATTTCATCTGAGAGGATGCCATGATTTCTAAATATTTATATCCAACTATGTCTCTGCTTATTGTATTCATCAACGTGCCCATCTGTTCAAGCCCCTCTTCTTTCTTGAAGAGATAACTGAGCACAGTATATCACTCATTCTCTTTTCCTGACCCCTCAGGCCACCTTGGAATCTTCCATTTTCCCAGTGCTGTTTTTTACAAGTTTGCCTTACTTTACAAGAAACATTCAAGAAATCATATCTCCCACAAAGTTCTTGCCCACTTTAAAGTTCTCTTAGTTCAATCCATCACCTTGCCTTTCACCAAAACACTTCCTTTCTCCCTCGTGGATTTCCAACTTAAGAATTTAATATGAATTTTACCACTGCAGGGTCGTAAATCTTTATTTGTTTCCAACTTTGAACAGTTTGCTTCCTGTCAGCTATTTACTATAGACAACTTAATGTCAAACACTTAGCTTTTTTTATATAGATATTAAAAGGAGATCCTGTGTTTCCTGGGTGAAATGCAAACCACATTTGTTGAAAGCATGCAGTATGGAGACAAAAATCTCAGTACTGTAAGAAAACCATTTGGTAGATAACAGTTCACATAGCAGCCAGTAATTGCACTTGTATTATTTTCTGCTGTTTGGTTGGTGTGAGAGTGTAAATTCTATTTAGATTTTTTTTTCTGTGTTTATGATGTGCTGGTCCTTATTTGATTATGAAATCATTCCAGCTTGAAGCTACATCTTTAAAAAATCTCTAATTTTAAATTCAAATTCTTTGCAGCTTGAAGTACTATGCAAACTGCTTTATGAAAAAATGCACCAATTTAAAGCTGCTTAAATATTTTCTGTATTTTTGCAAGTGGACTCAGCTGTTCACTCCATACGCTCTCTTAATAGCCTGTAAATACAACAAAAACCAAAACAGAAAACAAAAACAACAAAGAAAAGAAAAAGTCTGCTGAGCTTTAGATAAATAACATTACTTTAGAAATAAGTGTTGGCATCCAACCTTAAATTCATTTTATATTACCTTCAAAATAACAAGAACGTAATCAAAATTACGATCAGTAAATCACATGGTTTGCCTTGAAATAATTAACAGTGTTCAAGAATCCAACTACAGCTAAGTATCTTAAAATTGGCTTTTTTGTGTTACATTAATCAGAGGCAGAGTCACCTCTGGCAAAATGAATTAAAGGACGCTGCCCTTCACATTAGCAACACAATGTGATGTGCACTCCTACAGATGTCAAGAGCAGAGTAGCTATGTGGCTACGAGGTCACTATTCCTGTGTTATTCCCTCAAAATGCTTATCACCAAGTTTGAATTTAACTACTGAAATACTTTTGACAGGAAGAATAGCAGGTTATAGCAGCACAATGCATTTTCTGGAGATTAATAATACTTGTAAATTTTTTTTCAGGTTTTTTTTCTCTTTTATCCAAGGGGGGACCCATAATACTATCAGTTATATCAGCATGGAAGCCTATGGATCCCTCGAATGCACAGTATTTCAAAATATTTCAAATGGAATTTTAAAAATGCTGGTAATTTCACTAAGTTTATGGAATGTTTATAAAGTTTCTCTAGACTTGGCCAGTATACTTTTCACAATATTTAAAAGCAAATATATTCATCCAGATGTTAGCACCTCTAACCAGGACTGGTACAAAAAACCTGGATGAAACTTCAAAGATAATAGTTTGGTGATTCCTTTAACATTACTCTTTCAAGCTTATATGAACCAAAACAGCATCTGTCCTATCTGATTTCCTCAGAACAAAAAATTCATCTCAAACTGTGGAAAGGTGAATAGTGTACCAAAAGGCTTCACCTTTCTTCAAACACCTCTCTATATGCACATGCTCAATTTTTGACAAATCAGAGGAAATTTCAGAAGGAATGCTGAAAATGCTGAGAAATGTTGTTCAATTTCCACCACTTTTCAACACCCATCTAACAATCAAAAGAAAGCTACTGCTTTTTTTGTTACAAAGCAATAACACCCTTGAATTGCATTCTACCCATCTGTTTCTATCACCATTTTATTGAAAAATAAAAAACATATGCAGCAATGCTCATAATGAAAGTCCAGAGCCAGTTCCAAAGAGCATCAACAGAAAGATGATAACTGAAGGTACTGGGACCTGAATAAACCCTCAAAAGAGCCTATAATACAGGTCTGATTTCGCAAAAGTACTTGTGATTTGGGCAGAAGAAAATACTGTTTCAAGCTTAATGTAAGGTAAATATAATAGTTTTTTGGAGTAACTATTGTCATCATGCTTCTTCATCATACAGAAGTGTATAGCAGTTTCAAAGGTGTTGATTGAATGCATGTCCTAGTCTAAGGAGATTCCATGAGCATAATTCACAACAGATTTAAAAGAAGAAAAAACTTGGAAAAATTGTAAAGGTAAAAGCATTGTGTATTATCAGTTAAAAACAAAACAAAAAAACCCCCAACAACAGTAACAACACAAACACTGTATAATATTCAATAGTTTTAAACCACAGCTTAATTCTCTGACAGATTGTTGAGTTACCATCCTTACTGAAAGGCAGTGTGCAACTTGTATTGCTCCAGGGAAGAGGACTGGGACTTATTTTCTAAATTGTGTTTCCCTCTTGTTCTCTGTGAAAGGTGAGCACTGCCACTATGGCTCCTGCTATAGCTGAAGAAATTCACTCTGTCCTTTGCACTGAGCTGAAAGGATCAGGATGCTGTGGAAAGGACAGCAAGAATGATGGTAGAGTTGCAAAGGAGAGGCACAGAGGTTTTTGGGTAAAAAAACCCTTCCATGTTACGCTGGCACACAGGGGGTAGTCACATTGTAACCTTCACATCCACTCATAGAAGGGAAAATAGGTCATTATTTCCTAAGTGATTTCATGGCCTCAAAGATCTTGAGGAAGTAAAATGAACTCCTTTTTTTTTGCATGGGTGGTGATGCTCACAGGACTTTTTAGGAAAAAAAATTGAAAACCAATGTTTTGCCGCTTCTCCATCCAGCGTGACAGAAGGCAGGATCCTACAGCAATACCTGAATTTTGAGACAAAATGTACCTGTGTTGCAGAAATGAAAAGCACCCACTGCAGTTACAGCAGTCAGCATCTTAGAATGCAAAATCATTTTTCATTGAAAACCCAATGACTTTCTGCAGAAGTCTAGGATGGAAAGCATCCAAGTTGGATTTTATAGAGGACTCTTCCTCTCTGTGCAACCAAAACCAGTATGCTCTTCCCTATGGTTTCAGAGTCTTACAAACAATTCTCAAAATATGGCAAAATCTAAGAGCTAAAAATTGACTATGAAGAAATATAAAGAATACCAACCACACATCTTGGCTCGGTTGTGTCATCAAGGCCACAGAATGAATGCTAGTGAAAAAAACAAAAAAAGGAACAAAAACTATAACATAAGATCAAAAGAAAATGAGGAAAAAAGAAAAGAAAGAAGATGTAAGATATGTAATATGAAATCCAATGACATTACAGCAGTTAGTCTTATATCATTAATTAAGTTGATCTGAAAGAAAGATAAAGTATACCGAACTTACTCTAAAAGGGGCACAAAATTCAGCATTTGAGCAGTTCTACAATGGTAACATCTGTGGACTATTCAACTCGAGAAATACTAGGCTTGGCTTTGTGCATCACTTAGGGAAGTACCTATAATTACACATGTGAAAACTGTCCTAAACCAAGACTCACCAGGATACAAACTAAGTGCAGCTAAAATGGTAAAGGATCGCTTATGAGAAAAGTATGATGTGTTTAAACACCACTTGTTCCTCATATTTCAACTCATAGACTAAAATCGAGATTTTACATTTTTCTTCTGTATATCCTTTAGAAACAAGACAGTTTGCTGAAGAATCTATAGGGCAGAAATACTGCCATCCTTGTGTTCTGATTTGACATAAAACTTAAAAATTGAAGTCATTCCTAAAGGAAAATAAAAAGTCATACTCGTGACACCATAAATGGTGCATTGCCCTTAGCTACCCCCAGTGATGAGGCTCAGATATTGTGCTCAGTATCAGTAGCTTGTAGGTGTCAGTCTGTGCTCTTTGACACATTAAACCTTAAGAAGAACAATAAGGTAAAAGTGTATCATTCACTGATTCCCTGGCAACATAATTTTCCTTTGGTCAATCAAATTCAGAATGGGATTTAATCCCAAGGAAAAAAAATAATTCAAATGTAATACAGATAAAAAGAAGTGCTCCACCCATTCAGAAGTTGAAGGTTAATAGAAAAAGATGAAGCTTTTCTCAGGTCTCTTGCTAATGCAACATTAAGGCAAAGAGGATGTTAATCATTTTAACTCATTACCAGCTTTCTGCTAAGCTTGTGATTAAGCTGTTTCTTTTCTAATGCTTTTTCCATCCATCCAGCTGGTGAACCAGTAGAGATAATGCTATCTTCCATTTTCAAAATTATCAGCCTGTCTAATCCAATACCTAATTTGTAAACTGTAATGGCAATGACTTAAAGGCTTATATTTGGGCAATAGCAACATCCAGAGATGTTGATGTTTTAAAGTAGGTGGATAAACACTAATATTTGAAGTAATTAACATGTGGAAGTATCATCTATCCCTCAGCATTTCTCTGCTTTGATATGAGACATCACTGGCTGCTAGACAGGAACAGCTTCAGCTATACAAGCAGTTGGGGGCAGAAAAGGGCAAAGGCAGCAAAAGAGCCCTTCTAGCAGTGGATGATTCCTGTGCTTCTCTGCTACTGAAAACAGCAGCACCCAGCACAGTTTCTCCTGGCTCTTCTCCTGGCTCTTCCACAAACACAGTTGGATATCACAGTTTGAAAAGTGCAGGACAAGGTACAGCAAAGGGGAGTCAACTAATGTGGTAGCATAAGGGACCAAGGAAGATGCTGAGGGAATTGGATTAGTTGCTAGAAGTGCAATAGCCCCAGAGGGTGACACTGGGAGGACAGATGATGGGACACTGGGACTGAAGGGTGAGGAAGAAACCTTTCAACATCCAGTGAGCTGGTTGCCAAAGACTCTCTCAGTTCTGCAAGACCCACTGACCTCTTTCAACTCTCATCTTTCACCACATTCTCATCCCAAAAGAAAAAAAATTATTGAAAACTCCACTAACTTCTTTATTCAGCCTACCAGTGTGTTTATGTAGGATTAGGTATCCATAAATGCTGGAGAAAATTAACCTGAGACGATGTAACTCGTGTTGGGATCTAGGCACTGATTCAGCAAAAGTAACAAGCTAAAACATTTTCCTGGGGCCTAGAGAAAGACCCATGGTCATCCCATGCCCTGCAGAGCAGTCTAAACTTCACAGACCTGGGAAACTCCTGAGCTGATAGCCCACGAACCTTGGGCCATCCCTTGCTTGGGAACAACAGTGACACAAATACATTTGCTGTCTCAAGCTTTGATCAGAGCTTTTTCAAAAGACAAGAAAATTTGGACCCAGGATATTAATTTGTTTCTATCTTAAAGTAAGAAATATTCTCGATTGTAAATTATGTCATAGGCATCTTATTAATTTTGTTTTAATTTTCAGTACTTGAAAGTTTGGCAGAGCAATGATACCCAAACAGGGCTGAGCTAAACAAATCTGTCAGAGACAAATCTGTATGTTCTTTTTTGATCTAAACATCATCAAATCCTCCCCCTACTAGCCTAGTGTCTCTCCAGACCCCTTGATGCCTTCCTGTAATTGACAGAAAGTCTGGATAGGAAATGGTTTTGAGCAGATTAGAGAAAAACCATCATTTCACACAGCAATGTTTTGAACTCCAATTTTATCTTGCTTTAAAAATAGATTTAATGATACTAGGTTAAGGAGTACTAACATCAATGCAACAGAGAAAAATAAATTTGTAGAGAAGAAATCCATTGGTGCTGCCCAGAATTTTATTTACCTTTTCCTCAATTTCTTTGAGTTGCCTCTTTTGAAGCTCTATTTTATCTTCTAGATCTCGAATTCGCTGGAACAGAAGAAGCAAAATAGACATTATTATATCTAATTTGAAAAGTATATGAATCAAAAAGATAAGAAATAGGTTAAAAATAAAGAGAACAAGTGCCCATTATTAATGTAACACTATCTATACAGTTATATTAGGCGTGTCCCTGGCAGGATTGCTCCGTGTCTCCATGAAACCATGGCATTTCAAGCAAGCTGCGTGTTCAGAACATCATGTTTACTCATTACCACTCATTAATCATAATTTTAACATATATACACGATTCCAATTAGCACCAAATTCTTAGAAGTACAACATTACTTTCTCTGCAACTGCCAGACAGTCAGCAGATTACTTTCTCTGCAACTTACCTAGACAGTCAGCAGATTACACTATTATATATCCTTTTAACTCCCTATTTTCTTTTCCTATAAAACATACCATGCTTCTGGCATAGTCATGCTATACCAGAAAAAACCAGAACACTCAGATTTTCAGTTCATCACTAAGGCACCATTCAAAGATTCAGCTGTGTCCCATCACCTGTTACCTCCCACAGAGCCAGAGGGAATGTTTTCTTCAGTATAGCTCCCCATATTTTTAAGGATTTTTCTTGTTCGGTTTCACAAAGATTCTTCTAAAGTATGACTCCTGTTGAGTGCACATATCTTACTTCCTTTCTGTATCACATATCCCCTTGTTTGCTTTATATAAGTTATGAGTATTTTTTATTTTTCCTTTAATTTTGGGTGGCTTCTACAATTCAGACGCATTTTATTACACTTTTAGTACCATTTACTTGTTGCGGTAGGTTTATTATTTATTAAAGTAGGACTCTCCTACTAACAGTCACTGGATATCAAAGAGCAACTTTATACAATCAGCTTTTATTCAGGATTAACTGTTCAATCTCAGCCCGGCCTACAACAGCTAAGGTTGTTAACAGTTCCCGAACTTGGGAAGACAAATTATCTCCTCCTCTATTGTGAATGCCATAGGCCAATAAAATTAATGTAGCTGCTGCTGCACCACACACAAGTTATTTTATAACTCCCAAATTGAATTGAACAATTAATATCTCTTTCAAAACAATATCCGGCCATTACTTATAAACCTGTGCATATCACCTGATGTTGGTAGTTGCTTACCTGCATTCAGTTCAAAGACCTCAAATAGAGGTAAGTGCCCCACACTCGTGGTAGCCCAGGATAGCTGCAGCAAGGTAGCAGCTGATCCAATGACCAAACTGGTTTGGAGAACCTCAGAGCTTGGCTTGAAAATTTCAAATCTAACCTGGAACTACTCCAAAAATGAGGTACACACAACCCTGGAGTTCACTTTTCCTAGGATATACTCCTCCACACAAATATTGAAGAGAGGCCACAAGCAAAATAGTTTTGTTATTGTTGCTGCTATTTCAAAATGAAAGATTTTGCTTAAATGACTGATTTGGATATTACACAGTCAGAGTACGTGAATCAAAATCTCTGCTACATCATACTGCAGTGGTCAAAGATTTCCTCAGTAAATACACAAACCAACACAAACCAGATTACCCTTGTGTGACATAATGCATGCAGTTCTCCTGACAGTAACAAATGCCCCGAGCACAGCTGTATTAATTTCACTTTTCCTCTATTACATTTGAATTGATTTATACTTCATCTACTCCCTGCTCAAGGCAAGCCTATCTCTCAAGTGATCATTTTTATAGATGGTGTGTAACAGGAATGTTACAATCACTGTAAAAAACCATGGGATGAGAAGCAGGCAGATTTAATCACCTCTGAGATCTCTAGTTCATGAGGTTAGACTCCTGTTTCTCTCATCGTCATTTCAGTTATGCTGATTCCTTCTTACAACCACATCCCAGAGCTGAGTGACAGACTTCAATTCTCTGGGGGTTGTGCTATGCTCTGTGGCAAAATTTAACTGTAGTGAGATAAGTGGCTGGAAGTAACATTTTAAATATCATTTTCATCTTCAAGATTTATCATGTGAGATATTTTTTCAATAACTGCTGAGAGTTTGCCTTCAGAAAAAAAGGAAAAAAAAGAAGCCATCAAACATCTGGTGGCTTTCTCACCTCAGGGTTTACAGCAAGGGTTCCTTTATAAAAGAACAAGTTAATTAGGATAAGATGACATTTTTAAGATTTAGGAATTCTGTTAATTAAGTAAAAATTGAGATGTTATTATTCCCTTATGAATTTTTAATCTTTTCAAAAGATTACAGCTATTCAGCTGTTCTCTAAAACTATTCAGAATGGTTCTAAAAAAGGTCTGAGGCTTCTATTCTCCAATTCCCACCCATAACCCATAAAAATAGTTAAATTTTGGGAGATGAAAGATAGAGAATAGTTTTAAGTTGAAGAAATATACGCTTTCCTAAAAATCAGTTTAAATACAAAAACAACCTACCAACTGAAAGGTAAAACTCAAAGGGTTGAATTTCTTAGCAGTGAAAAATCTACAAAATAACCTCAAACCAACTAGATTGATATCAGTAAGGCAGATTGTGCTGGTTTTGGCTGAAGTAGAGTTAATTTTCTTCATATTTACTAGTATGGGCCTATGTTTTGGATCTGTGCTGAACACAGCGTTGATTACATTAATTTTGTTATTGCTGAGCAGGGCTTACACAGAGCCAAGGCCTTTTCTACTTTCCGTATTGCCACGCTGGCAAGGAAGTTGAGGGTGCTGGGAAGCTGGGAGGAGACACAGCTGGGACAGGTGACCCAAACTGACCAAAGGGATATTCCAGACCGTATGACATCATGCTCAGTATATAAACTGAGGGGAAGAAGGAGGAAAGGAGGGATGTTTGGAGTGATGGTGTTTGTCTTCTCAAGTCACTGTTATGTGTGACGGGACCTTGGTCTCCTGGAGATGGCTGAACACCTGCCTGTCCGTGGGAAGTGGTGAATTAATTCCTTGTTTTGTTTTGCTTGTGTGGGTGGTTTTTGCTCTTCCTATTAAGCTGTCTTTATCTCAACTACAAGTTTTCCAGCTTCCAATTCTCTCCCCGATCCACTGGTGGGGGAGTGAGTGAGTGGGAGCGGGGCTTGGTTGCTGGCTGGGGTTAAACCACCACAGTCCTTTTTGGTGCTCAACACTGGGCTTGAGGGGTTCGAGGTAACAGTGGGTTTGATTGGAATGTACTAGATTGAATTTATTGCTGTTAGTGATGTTTACCTAGTACTCAGCAGGCTCCTGTGTTTGCTATGAGGTTTGCTTTCCTGACTCTGTATTAGAGCCTACTGCTCGTTGGTGGCCGCTTTTTGCTTTCTCTGCCTGCTGTAGCACTGTACTGCTTATCACCTTACTGAATTGGGCCTGGGAACGTTCTGATAACAGCCATGGCTGTGGGCATGGCCTGGCAGGTGGCCAGGGCATCGCTGCTGTTTCTGTGCTGCTGTAGTGGACACAGTGGATATAGTCAGTAGAGCAGACTATTTACAGGTATACATGTGTATCTGAAGAACTGTTCTGGACTTGCAGCACAAGGATAATATGCTGAAGGCAGGTGGCTGCTGCTTAAACAGCTTGTATTCCTCTTCTATGAGTGGAAATCACAATGACAGAATATTTACACTGCAAATGAGTAAGATTTTGTAACTAACTTCTTTACTACAGAAATTAAAAATTCAAACCTAGACAGGTTCTAAAACACGACCTTGGGCTGGAATTTTTCATTGAGTATCAAAGCTTGGAGTTGTTTGCTCCTAGTTGTTTACTTGCTTCCCCCAGGAGGATGAAGTGGGCATAGCTATTCCCATCAATATCCTCTGATTGCTCAGGGACAGCACTGGAAGATAACCAGCCTGGTTCAGCTATTTATATATCCTGAAAAGTCTGATTTAACTAATTTATTTCCATTTAACTGCAGAGATGGCCTTAAAAATATATAAAAGTTTATGCAATGTATTGGCTGGAAAAATACCATATTTACACCTGCATAGAGTATTTAACACATAAAAATAACAATTTCCCCTTATTGTACCTTTCTACATTTACAGCATTATCTTGATCACGAAGATAATGATTTCCAAAACATGACTTTTAAAAGTACATGTAAAATATATGCAGCAATCGGAGTTGTAACAAAAGAAGTATCTTCTAGAGGTAGCAAGAGATGTTTATCAGTCAAAGATTATATTAAACTACCAAGAAGGAAATTACACAAAAGTTACAGATACTAATTAAGACCAAAGGCAAAACTGCTTGAGGCTCTGTCCAATAAATAGTCTTTACATCTTTATCTACTGTTCCTTTTATTTGCAAGAATTACAAATCAAGAAGCTGTGGACTTTCAGATTTTCAACACTTGATTAGATGCTTTCAGAGAATTCTGATTTGTTTATGTCATAGCGTGACTGTGACAACAAATCACGTATAAGTATTTCATTGTTATCAAGAAATTCTACCTGCTTTCATGCTTCAGGGTATAAACTGATGATCAGTAAGTCGAGCTTTTCCTTCTGTGTCATATAGAGTTATAACAATTGCGATATTAAAAATGCATTCACCTCTAGGCTCGCAGGAACCTTGCAGTGTAAATCCAGTACCTTTTCAACAGGACAAAAAAAAAATATTAGGAAGCAACAAAATTGACTCTATCTTGCTCTCAAAACTTTGATAAGTCTCAGTTGAAAAAAAAGCCACAGGTTGTTCTTATGTTTATTTTCTTTTTAAAAAAGAAAGGGATAGAAGATATGGATAGTGGCCACAGTCAAAGTAAGGATTAGGGATGATGGACTCTGCTGGGTTCTAGCAATTCCCATGTTCCTACAGTTAACAGCTGCCCCTCAGTCACGCAAGTGCACTTTTTGGGACTGACAGGATTTATGAGAATAATGCTGTTTTGTCAAATCATGGGGCCATACAATGGAATTACTGTAGGCAGACAAAGAGCCACAGTCAGGCAAAAGCAGGTAATGGGAATGTAACCATGGAAGAGAGCAGTGCAAACATAAGGGACAGTTTCTTAACACTGCCCACCTCACCCACATTCAGAACCAACCTGCCAAAATAATGAACACTAATTTGTCATTGATTTTATTACAATGGCAAATGAAATCTCATCACAAAACTTCTGGATGATGGATGTTACATTTGCAAATACTCCCTGTAACTGCCCTCACTCACATGGAGCTCCCCCGAGTTTCAAAAGAGGGTTGGGCAAGCATCCATTTCAGTATGGCAAGCACCTACTAGATAAAAAAATCATTCTTCTACTGGCAATGAAGTTTGCTGGCACTTCTGAGTAAGTGCTCACAAGCAGCCAGAGCACAGCAGGGGCTGAGGGCCGTTCCCTGTGCAGAGCTATCAGCAGATGGCTCTGCTGGCCAGGCTATGCTGAACAGCGGCAGCTCCAGCTCTGCCAGGAGAGGGGCTCAGCTCAAGAAATCCACTTGCACCGCCATACAGCCACAGAACAAAGATGCTAAAGATGCTTTACTTATTACTTAATTGTAATTTGAACAGACTTTTAAGTTCAGTTATAAAATTTTTCTCAATGGCAGTTACATATGAACCTATACAAAGGCAGGTGGCAGAGCTATAACCCTGAAGTACAGCCTAAAAATGGTAACAGTTAGGTAAGAGAGAGCACTTCCAGAAAATTCAGGCAACTAATGCACACTTTTCCTTTGGAAGTCTGTAACACAAAGGCAGGCAAAGACTGCCCCTAACGTGGCACTACAAATGACATTACTGAATAGTCATAAAAGGGAGGTTTACCATCAGTCAGCCACAGTTGTATAAATTATACCTTCTCTGACTGCAGTTCTCTCCAATCACTAACTCTTGGAGAGATCCCAAACACAAAGGGCAGCCAAACTGCCCCAAAAATGAGAAATTAGACATTATTCTCAGCAAAAGATTCCTAACGTGAAGAAGATTCCTCCTAAATGCTTATAACCCTCCATTTCCTTTCAGCTCATGATGGAAAGTTCATCTTTCTGGGAAACAGGATACACTTTTTGAAGTGCAATTATTCACTTAAGCAACTCTCTTTGGTAAACGTGGATGGCAAGTGCCTTCCAGTACTGTGAGGGAAATTAAGACAAGTCAGCTCTTCTTTTCTCAAGTAGCAGAGGGCTGACACACCAAGATGAGACTAAAAATTCCTACTCCCAGCTGTTCTGACCTTCCTAAAGAGTGTGAGTCTTTAAGTTTGCATGAAGTATGGTACCTGAACTGGCCTCAGTAGGACCAATTCAGGTGTCTCTTCACCTACAGGTCCATTTTCCCCATAGCTGGAAAATTTCCCTATAGATTTTTGTTTTCCAAATGCATCCAAACTCAGCAAAAGGCTAGACAACCTTAGATGCAGATTCATTATTTTCATTACTCCCTTGTACAAGGTGCAAATAAAAAGGAAAAATTCAGTATTTAAAACTGAATTGAAGGCAAAGAGTTCAATGAAATCATATTAATACATTGCCAGTGGAGAATCAGACAGGTACTGATTTCAAAAGGGAAATTTCAATAATTTTTGCATGGTTTGCCTCCTGTGGCTATACTGCAACCTCAAGGTTGCAAGCCACATGTCTGGGAGATCTGAGGAATCAAAGTTTAGGTGAAATGTAAGCAGCATGATGGTGGATGTGTGCTTGGAAATATTAATCTACTTTCACTAGCAGAAATATTCCAATAACGCAGGCTTAGAACACTCAGCTTGCTGTTTAGCCAAAATGAAAATATCGCTCTATTGAAAAAAAAAAAAAGGTTAACGGCATTCCAATATAAAATACATGAAGTATGTGTGCCCAGCTTGTGTTATAATAGCAATCTATCTACATTAAGTACCATTGCCATTAATATAGTGCACTGGAATTAATGGAATTCCTGCTGCTGAGCTCAGTGAGCCCTGGGTTGCAGTCTCAGGGCTATCATTTTTATGCTGGAGGCAATATATCAGCCCAACAGTGATTTGTCATCGTTTTGAGAGTCAGACATGGGAGGAACTTCAGCATTACGAAGGAAAAAAATTGATCTGAGATGTACTGAAGTGCCTCACTACTTTAAAATGCTAGGTACAGATTTCCTCCATCAGGCAACCAAAATGTGCACATTTCCTCATTTGGTTAAGCTTATCTTCCATGCTACCACAAATTCGGATGAGAAAGGGACTGTGTCACTCTACAATTATATGGTGCCTCATGCACATTCTGGGTTTTCTTTGACCTGATCTGCCAGCTCAGATAATTTTTTTTAGTATCAAATACAGACTCTAGGAATTTTTGTTTTCCATTTACTGGACTGTGATGCAAGCTAGATGAAGTAGGCTTCTTCATCCAAGCCTTTTGTTCTCTCCAATTCACCCACAGTACTAGCCAGCCATTTACAGTCCTGAACCAACATCTTGTATGGCTTCAAATCCTCAAGGAGCTTTGTCAAATGGGGAAAAATCTATCAGGAAAGAAATTTGTGTGACATGACCACATGATCCTTCACATAGGTGTCAAACTGCGGAACTGATGTTCTTGTTTCCCAGATAAGTGTGTAAGTAAAGAGCCCATCTGTACAAATGTTTTACACACAACAATATCAAGATCAATTTACCTACCTGCAAAATATGCTCTTTGCCATGCTACTGTACTTGTGAAAACACAGGAATGTACTAAACAGGGGGTTTAGAAATTACCTTAACAGTTCCTGTGACACGCTCTTATTGGATTTACATTCACCAGCAAATCCAAGAAAACAATTTGATAATTTTAGCACAAAGCAGACCAAGAAGGATTTGCTAAGCTGCTTAGAGCCTCGGCTCTGAAATGTTGCAAAGGTTCAGGTTAATGTACGTTCACAGCATAGGCACCATTGGTGGACTGTATCTGACATGAACCAGGTTTTGACTCTCTGAAGCCATTTTATGATCAAGAACATATCTCATTCTGCAGCAAAATTTAGCATGGGAAATATTTTATCAATTTGACAAGGGGAAGAATCAGTAATTTTTCATTATATCATTATTTTAAGCAGATTCTCATCACTATTAAGACACAGGTATGTAAGATCTTTAATAATGTGAACAGCATAACTATGTTACATGTATGAATTTAAACAAAGATGAATGTAAACTGACCTGCCTTTAGCTATTATTCAAATCACTAAAGTGGTGGATAGAATTCCTTAATGAAAATATTTCTTGGGCGTTTTTAAATCTAATGTATTTTAACAGATGTTTAAAAGCCTGTACTGTTTTAACAATTCAATTTGCATAGGAAATTGTCACATGAGTTTACTTAAGCTGTTGAATCTGCTACTGTAAGGGGTTTGGATTCGGGAATCCAAATGTTCCCTTTAGTTCTATGTTCCTAGAATGTGATTTTGCATAGTGGTCATAAGAAAACAAAAAAGCCCACTGTAACAGAATTATCTTAAGTTATGTTTGTTGCCATCTTGCTTTACTTTATGAATGAAAACCTAATGTAAATTTTAGCCAGTTGAATACGATAATAAGAGATTATTTTGGATGTACTGTATCTCTCTCTGATCCTCACCAAGATTTCCTTTACACAGCAGGTAAAAATTTTATTCTTTTCTATGTTCTGTAGTCTCAACCATAATAATCCAATTAATAGTTACTGACGTAGAAGAATTGTTCTTGTTAATCTTTATTATGCATTTGTAGCTTCTTTATTTGCCTTCCTGAGGAGAATGAACCTTTTAGCAGCTGCACTCATGCACTGCATTTCTCAGCATATATATTCAATCACATTGATCTTGATAGTAAATTACTGAATTTTATAAGTACATTTAGACCAAAATAACTATCTGTTCTAATCTGGTACCAAAATGACTCTATGTATGTAATATTTACTAGTAAACTCAATTTTTTTTTTAACACAAAGAGTCTTTTAATTTATGTTACAACATACATTGATATCTAAAAGAGGAGTATCAGCAGTCCTATTGTTTTCATTGGGGAAAAACAATAATTTAAGACATACTAGACTTCTATCTACACAGAATAGCTATGCTAAGTCTGTGTAAACTCAGAAGACAAAATACATTCAACATCTTAAAACTGACTTCATGACCGCCTAGGCAGATTATCAGACAGGAAAAAAACCCAAAAAAACCCTCAATCACACTTTGTTTAGGACAAAGGGAGCAGACCTTTCAGATATATTTTGTAGGTATCACACCAGTCCTGCTATCACCACTTATTCAGACAAGTAGCAGCACTAAGGCAGTTGGCAAAGCAGACACGGTTGAAGATATACAGAAAACATGCACAAGGAAACACTGTAAGATACATGTAGAGCAACTATTAAAGTTAACTCTCATCTGCCATGCAGATCTGTGAGAAATTACAGTTTATTGTGCCATTGTCATTATAGCAGCAATGATGCCCTGAAAGACTCAGTGTTCACTCCTGCATGACAAATCAATACCACAGGTCAACTATGATTAGCCCAGTCATGATGTGCTTGATGAATATTGATGACAGTTATACAGCTGTGATATCAGATGCCTTTAAGAGCAATTCATGAATATAAAAAATGCTTTATCAACAGTAATGTATTAAATTTTGAACAGCAAAGCACAGACCATTAATACTAAGCAAGCACTAGTAACAGCAAAAGAAAAGAAAAAATCAGTGGTTGCCCTACGTGGTCCTCTTCACATATAGTTGCACACAAATAGCTGGGAATTAACTTCTAGAACTTTAACACTTCAGATTTAAAATAAAAACATTACACCATTGAATCTATGTAGATTTGGAGATAAAATGATCTGAGACTCCCCAATTATTATTATGTAAGTAAGCTTACTAGTAATACTTCTACCTGCTTTCTAAACTGTGTGACACAGCTGTGGGTTTTTGATCAAGGCAACTTGCCAGAGAAGTGGTTGTCTTTAATTTGTTCTCTCTGTCACAAAGCATTGTGCCAAACAGGACAAATTTAAGACAACTCCTCCTCATGCCTATTAATGAGGTACACTGAGCAGAGCATCCTCCCTCGCTCTCTCCCTCCCTCAAGTGCCTTCCCAGTCAAACATTAAACCTTAATAACTCTCCTTGGGTAAAAAAAATAGATGGTCTATCAAGCATAACAAATTACACAGCAAAGGGGAGCAGAACAACTGCTGGATTTATCCAAGCTTTGCCTGAATATCTGTAGTATATCAAGTGGCAAATCTCAGGTTCCTACTTCACTCTGGCAATTACCTTATTAACAATTCTTTTTCAAACAAAGATTTAAAAAAAAAAAACCAAACAAAACCACCAAATATGTATTCTAAATGGCTGAGTCAATATGATTTTATAGATATGGTGACATCCAACCCTATGGATATATAAACAAGCTACTCTCTCAGTGTGAAAAAGTTGTCCTACCTATGAGACAACAGAAGAATTCATGGAGAAATGCCATGGGCTTCAGTTTTGTTTGATTTTTAAGCAGTCAGAACTTCACTCTTCAGGTCAGAAAAAAATTAACTAAGAAACTTAATGAAGTAAATTAGTTTGTTATTTCTCAATTTCAAGCTATATTTTGACATTTCAGGATGAAAAAAGACACTACTACTTCTGACTTTTCCTTGGTGTCCATGAAAGCAGTGCCTGAGGCATCACATCTGCAGTGAATCCTTCTCCATGGCAGTGACACAGAGAGGTCAGTTCTTATTTAAACCTCCTGTCTCCTAAAGGTATGCCTTCTTCTAGTAAAACATGCAAGTAAAGTGGTAGTTTCTGCTTTTACTACTGATGAATAATCTGGTCATGGGAGTAAATGATCTAGTTTAAAGAAAACATAGCTAAAATATTTACAGCTATATTCCACCCATTTAAAGTTGGAATTTTGTTGACTTCATCAGTCCAAAATGTTATATTCAGGTCTGGAACTGAAGCAATTGGGTTTTTTAGTTTGTAAAAGTGAGTTTCACCCAAGAATATTCTAACTCAAGTTAGAATAAAACACCCTCATCTTAGTACAGTACTATGGTGCAACTCAGAGAAAAAAGTTTCACACTTTCTGATGACACAATGAACTAATATATCTTTTTTTTTCCTTACAATTTTATACAAAGATAAGACTACTGTGGGAAATTACTGGATTATATTAATAAAATCTATCTCTCATATCCTTTCTGACTGGCAGCAACCATTTTTGGAACTGAGTGTGTGTCAGTCTGCTGTTCTTCAAGGATTTTCTAGCTTCTCTTTGGATTTAAAATAACTTCAGATGAAATCAGAATAAATTATATTTCTCTTATAAATTTTCTTCATGTTTGAATACTGCCAACAGTGCAATTTGAATTAATCTATCCTAATTTAAAGCCTGCTTCTGATGACTTTTGACAGTTTCATACTCCAGAAGCAGCTACAGTAAAACTAACAGGAATATATTTAGGTTTTTACTTTATTTGTTTTACGTAAAACATAATTTGACCTTTAAATATTTACTAGTTTCAGCAGATAAGATAATTGCAATATAATTTTAAGGTGTACTAACCATTATGCTGTGTGGATTTTTTGTGCTAGGTTTTTTGGGGCTGTTTGTTTGTTTGTTTGTTTTTTATATTTGAGTTTACTTCATTAGGAAGTTGATACCACTGCTTCAGAAACATGTTGTATTGCTCCCTTTGAAATATCTTCTCTCAGAAATGGATTTTTTCTCTCCCTCTAGAAATTACTTAGCATCGTAAGTCAGGCACAAAAGTCAGGCCACTGCACTGAATAGAGCATAAGTGTTACTTTTAAATGAAGTCCTGCTAAAAATAAACCAGACATTGATTTATAAAAGCTTATAACAATGTAGAACAGTGAGACATTTTAGATGGCAATATACACAGGAATGGTGGTTGAACTGCACATACCCTATTGCTAGAAGCAAATATCACAAGCTGCTCATGACAGATTTTTAATTAACATATATTACCTCCTCCAAATAGAGAGGATGCTGTAAAACAAAACACCTTCTCTGACTTAGGGAGTACTGCCAATATGCTTCATCTGAGGATCTGTCCCTCAGACCTGCAAGCTGCACTCTGGGTTTAATAAAAGCATTTTGTGCCTTAGCAAGCAGATCTAGTCACACAGTCTGCCTAATTTGGCTCCACAGAGGCCTGGTTTCCTTAATCCACCATGGGTATACATAAATGGTTCCATTTATATACTAATGAACAATAATAATGTGGGGCCATACATGCACCCAAGATAAACAGACGTACCAATGCAATACAGAGCCTTATATCCTAAAATATATTTATTTCACTGGAACAAAGTCAATACCAAGTGGGTAAGAACTCAGGCTTTCCACATGGACAAAGAAGCTCCCATAAAGCAGCACAGGCTCACACTTGGGCAACTGTTTACCCATTTTCTTATGCACTTCCCTGCCCCTTTCAGATGATACATTCCCCAGGAAGTACATTTACTAGCTCTGTAAAACCAGCATCTCACACGCTAAATCCTCAAAGTCCCTGCATGAAGCAATTAATTATTAATAAACCCTGCAGACCAACCTGCAGCATTCATCATGTGCCTTACCATTTCTGCACTCTGCAAGTACAGCCAAGGATCATTTACAGGCAGAAGGTGGAAATTCCTCCTTCTCCATCATCAGAATTTCTTGAACCCCCACTCTATGTCTGACACAGAAACTCTGACTCAGAGAAGGTTTCTGCCAGCCTACCAGGATAAGCAGTTGTTCCTTTGGAGCCCTTCTATCAGACAGACCAGAAGGTAATGGAAGCAAAGAAAAAGACCTTCTGGAAGTGGTCAAAATTCCAAAATTTCAGAGAATTTGGAGTCTTTAGTACATGATTTCTATTTCAGGGAAAGTTTGAGAGTATTTAGAACAAGAAGATTCTTTATTAAGCTTTTCAGGTCCATCATGCTGTCCTATAATTCTCTGTAGCCTCATCTTCTGCAGAGCAAGAGGTATGCTGTGTACTGTAAAGCCACTGAAGAGTGTAAAATACGACCAGATCTAGGCTATAGTTTTGAAGTATAAAGTGTGATGGGTGTTTGCTGATGTCACAATGTCAGGAAAACTTCTCATGGCCATAAATACATGAGGAAAGGAGTGGATTCATTTAACAAAGCATCAGGGATGTACTATCCTTCATGTAGCTTCATCCATTCATGAGGATTCTGCCAGCACAAGTATGGTTTCATTTGTGAAATACATGCAGCTTCTGTCATTTGCTAGTGTAGATGAAAGTAATGCTGTGAGAATTAGCCCTCCCATAATCCAGGCAAATTAACTAGCATCTTTGCCTTTCTTTTTCCTGTTTAATAGGGGATGCGTGTGCTAAAAGTAGATTACTGAAATACTTAACTCCTTAGTAAGTAGTAGAATTCAGTTCAATGTTCCTTGCAGGGCTGTAACATTAGCATGTCTAGTGAGATGGGCACAACATGAAACTCCAATGGCACACTATAAAATAGATCTGAAGGCAGGTACATAAACATCCATGGTTATGCTAGCATTTTTGTTTTCTTCTATGCTCATGATATTTACCTTTATGTTGTGAAGCCATCTATGAATACATGAACTGGACTCAAACAGAAGATGTGCTCCAGATGTGCACACTAAATGCTCCAACTGATAGTGAGCAGGCCATGGAACAAATTGGAACTGAGTCCAAGTTACACTCTAGATATGCACATAGTATGGATTTTGAGTTCTCAGGAACAACTGTTTCACTCTACAAATTTAATCCTACTTTTTCCTTTCTATTTGCCAATATTATACAAGCTTAACTTGGAAGCTCTGCCTAGGTTCCCCAAAAATGCACTCCAGCAGCAGGCGACAGAAAGGCCCTAGCCAATGGCAATCCTTCAGTGTCAAAGTACACGCCTAGTGAAAGCAGAGACCAAACTGTATCTAGTCTGATGTTAAAATCTGAAACTGTATATTATTTAGGTGTGGAGGCATCCTCAAGACACAATGTCATTCATACCCACTAAATGTCATTTGCAAATAATGTTTACCCAACTGGAAAGCAATGCATTATTGTTCTGAATAAAATACCAGCAGTCTGGCTAGGAAATTGTACTGCCTAAGAAACTGCCAAAAACCTCTAGTCTCACTAAATTTCAGCTACACTAATAACATTAAACTAATAACTTCTGGCTCCATTCTCATTTACCATATTTAACATGTTTGCTCTCTCTTTCTGATGCTTCTAATGTCACCTGGTACCTACCTTCTCCAGCTTTCTGTACACCATCACTGATGACTGAAAATAGATGATACCCATTAAATAAGTTCATCTCTTGGTCTCAGTGTTACACATTCATCAAGGAGTAAGAGAAAGGAAACTTCTAGGAAGTTAGAGCTCAGATCTAACACTGACACTATAAGCACTTCTCATCATTGCAGGATGACAGGAGATGATCACAGCAGTGCTGGGTCACATTACATCACTTTCATCTATTTACATCTACAAAGCCAACCTGAACAGAGAGGGGCTTGAACTAAACTAAAAGCAGTTCTTAACCCCAGCACCTGAAATAGCAACAATGTTCTGGACACATCTGCATAGCACATTTTAGCATTTACAATATATGATTCCAGATTTGCACAAAAAGTAGCAGCACAACTGGAGAGCAGTCCTCAGAATTTAAGACATCTGCATGCAACTTTCAGAGGTTACTATAGTGAGGAACAAAAATCCTCAGGAACAATTATTTCTGCTGTAGTAATTAACACCTTGAGACATGCAGCTCTCTTCTGCCCCTGAATATTTGCACAGAAAAACTACCAATTCTACCAACAGTAAGTAATTACCACACTTCTATAGGCCAGGACCTTGCCAAATTCAAGTTGTCAATACTTGTCCTTAATGAAGTAGTTTGGACAGACAAGGTTTTTCTAAACTAACATAAGGGTGCAAAAGCTTTTAAATGGCCTCTTAAAAGGCTTCCTATGACTTTCTCTTTTTTATTTATTTAAAAAAATTTCACAAATAGCTAAAGTAATTGAGAAGGGGAAGAAAATTAAAAACTTGGATTGCTGTAACTGCTGCTTCTGCCTTTCCTCTTTTCATAGCGTTATACTCTTGCAACCCTCCATTATGCCTTTTTCTAATTTAGGCCTTAAACTTGCAACACGCTCCCCTCAGAGTCCTGTGGAAGACTGTGTGGTTGTACACACATGAAACAGGCTGTGCAACAGGACCTCGTGGTGAGACAGTGACTTGTTTTGTGTGTGTACCATGCCCAGCGCAACCAGGTCCTAACACCACATCGCTCCTTGGCACGGGAGCTGTACAGGGAATAGACTAAACAGAACTCCACGAGGTGAGGGTGAAGCGATGCTGTTTATGGGCAGTGGCGGCAACCACAGAGATAACACCAACGACAGGGAGGAGAGAGAACCGGGATTACCTGCTGTGCCTGCTGCAGCAGCTCCATTCGCTCGTGCAAGATCTGGCTGTCAAACTCACGGCTCTGCCTCAGGATCTGCCGCCGCACCTTCTCCACTGCAGCTCGCAAATCCTCCCTCTGGGCTTCTGTCAGAGACTCGCTCGCCCGCCTTCCTGGATCCTGCTGCAGGGCATTATACAGCGTGGCTTCCAGCTCCTGGATTTTCTAATGCAACCCAAATCACACACAGACAGGCTGACGTTTGAATCCAGCAAGCAAACGACCCACCAACAGCTAGAGGAGAAGGCCAGCAAGCAAAGCTTTAGGCAATAGGGAAGGACAGACACAGACAGGTGGACAGAAAGCGGCAGTCGTGAGCAGTGAGGAGCATTCCACACAGAGTGCACGCAGCCTCCTGGCACTGATTTACACCCAAGCGATGGTTTCCATTCTAGTAAATGATTGATTCGTCCGTTTAAGAAAGATTGAGATGATAGGTCTGCACTCAACACCTGAGAAAACTCCAAATCCTGATGCTGAACATAACAAATTCAATGCAAACTAACAGATTTCCTTCAACTGCAACTGAATTGTTAAACCATCCTACGAAATAAAAAGACCACATGAGAAACTGTGAATAGAAATCTCACTCTCTCTCTCTCTGGCCCTACTATCCTGGCCCCAGGTCTACGTCAGTGGCTTAGTTTCAAGTTGCCATAAGCAATGGAGAGAGGAACACTTGTATACTTGTATATACTAATCCCTCATCCATCCCTTGCTGTTTGCCAGATTCCTAACATGATTCTCATGCACTGGCCAAAACTGCAGTACTTTGCAAAGCAGAAAATACAGGAGAACTTCACATTCACATGGAGAACCTTATTCCCAAGAGGAAAGAAGGGAATCATGGCAGTGTTTCCCTGATTACTGGGGTTAGTATGATCCTATTAAAAACCAGCATTCAGACTGACAATATTTGGATCAAGAGCATCTGACCACATCCCTTTAGCCCTCATGACACCTTTGTGAGGTAGGTAATTCCATCCATATTAGTGATGCATAAACAACTGCACAGAGAGGTTAAATGGCTTGCCCAAGGTCACAGTGCTAGAAATAGAGCCTGCTTGCTTTTATCTCTGTTATCTGCTCTGAGCACTAGACCTTGCTTCTTTTCTGAAAACATTTTCCCCGTAAGAAACTTTTACAATGTATAAATAATGCTTCAGAACATTGTATGTTGATTTGCTAAAGTCTCACTATTAACAAAGTTGGGTATGCAGTTTTATCAATTCTTAGATAATTCCTAATTGTTGCTCAGCCTGAGAAAAGGCAAAGTTGCAGCTTCCCTTTTGAAAACTAGGAAGGGTAAGGTTGGATGGGACCACGCAGAAAGGAATCCCATAGGAAGAACAGGCATTCCTGATTTAGGATCGGTTAGCAGCAGTAATACTTACAAATGCTTCAGGAAAAGAAATATTAGAAAAGTAATTTCTGGTGTATTCTACTAGTCACAGTTTTTTCCATACATAAACAAGCTCTTCTCATTCAAGAGGTACTAACAAGATGTTTATATACCACAGAATAAAAAATGCAATGCAAAAACATTACACTTGTAAGTACTATAAACCGTTTCCTAAGTTTTCATTTAAGTAATAGTTGATTTCTAGTCTGGTAGAAAAAGAGATATAAAGAAAAAAAGAACCCTATTTATAATTAAAAGAAACAAAAACAAAACCCCTGCATTTTATCAAATCTGTTCAAACAGAAAAATTTAATGACTCTTCTTTTCCTACCATGTAAGCCTGGTCCAGAGCTTGCTTCCTGTAGTCGAGTTCTTCCTCTAAATAACCCTTCTGTTTACTGAACAGGTCCTGAGCAATAATAAAAACAAGGGAGTGTTTGTTCTTTATCCTAATTCATGAAGAATCATAAATGCCATCATTTTTACACAAGCTTTCCATTTGAAAGTAAATGAAAACCTACAGCAAATGACCACATTCATCCTAAGGATAACTGGAATATCAAATTAACAATATTAGTACTTCAAATACATGTATTATATTAACAAGTTGTACCTAGAAATTACTGACCTCTACACCAGCGTACAAACCTGCCTGGACCTGACAGAAGTGCACAGAGCAGCAAGAGGTGAATGGGGATGTGCATGCATGTGGTCAATAGCCATAACTTGCACAGGGCAGGACAAGGTAGAGAAAAGAGAAACACAAGTGAGGGCACTTTATGGCTTTTCTGAAAATGTCCCATGCATATCCTTAAGGAAATCATGGGGCAAACCCTAATTTCTGTTGTCTAGCCTGTTCTTCTTGGGAGGAAACATGAACATGCAGGTCTGCAGCTGGGTTCTGCAGCACCATTCTGTGCTGTGCTACTGAAGCAGAAGTAACAACTCGGTCTTCAAGCCAATTTGAAATGGGCAAAGTGATGCCCAGAGAGGTTGAGTGACTAGCTGAAGAGCTGAGAAGTTTTCAAGATGCCTAGGATTTACAGGAATTTTTTACTTTTGTTTTTAAAAATCAAACTACTCAACTTCCATAGTTATTTCATATATATAAAAATATAAACTCCAAAGACTGGGATTTAACTGGAACTCGGTATCCAAAAGCATGATGTTGCAAGCAAGTTGTGGACATTCAAATGGTTGTCTGAATAGTCAAGCCTTTAGAGTGTTTTGGATCATGGACTCATAGGATGGTTTGGGTTGGAAGGGACCTCAAAGACCCTCTCATTCCAACCCTCACGCCATGGGCAGGGACACCTTCCCCTAGACCAGGATGGGTGATAGTAAGTAGAACATAAAACAGTTATTCAATTTTATTAGCTTTTCTTTCGAGACATGTTTTCACACTCAAAAAAATTAGTAGTAGACCAGAAAGCAGAGAAGCCCTTTGACTGAATTCAACATTTTCCATCATTCTTTTTTCTATTCAACAAATTTTTTAATTTCAACATATAGAATAAATGCCAAATTAAATACATAGGGTTCTTCAGATGATTAACTGCAGCCTTTACTAAAAGTATCAAAAAAATCAAACATTGCTGGTCCAGTTAGTTTTATTGGATATGGGATTGCCCCAAAGTCACTTATTTGGCCAAATTTTGCCTTTACACATACATGTGGACTTCTGACAACTTTGCTGTCAGCTACCAGCATAGCACTGACACTGAGTTTGCCTAAGCATGAACCATGATGATGAATCCTCAGTCCAAACATCTACTTTAAAACAAATCTGTTCTAATCACCAAATTAATGTTTTGGAGGGGCTCAGAGCATAAAGTAACTACAGATGACCTCCTACATGTTAAGAGCAACCCAAAACTGGTGACAGTAGAAACATATAAGACCAATATTAAAGGACTCAGAGGAATAAGGTGCTATTTGTTCTCTGTATAAGAAGCATAATATTTATTATTAATTTGTTTTGTAAACTTGCAGTTCTTTTAATTACCTATTAATAAATACTGAAGGAAAAGCCAAGGTCTAAGAAAGGCCTTGATCTTGGGGCTGGAATTTGATTACACACAGATGGGCATCTATAGCTATGATACCCATTTTAGAATATGTTGCTTCAGCTACTGGTCCAGAAGGGCAGGGATCTCCACCAAGTCCCATAGGACATATTTGTCAGCCCCTTGTGGACATCTCCAGAACTCTGAAGAATATAATGTGGCATTAGACACCATGCTTATGCAACTGAATCCCACCTTGACTACCCAAGTGGCATAATTTTCTGATGGGGATGGATTACAGCAACAGCTGGTGGCTGTTGTACAAGATGCAACACCACCGTGAACTGTATAGTAAAGGACAGGCCTGGTCCTGACATGCTTACAAGTGTCTGACACCAGAGAACTAGACTGACTTGCCTGAGACTATAGAGAGGGTCAGATCAGCTCAGTTGAGTTCACCACCAGATCCCAGAAAAGCAACGCAGCTGCCCTGATCATGTTACTTCTCAAAAAGGTATGGTAAAAGCTGCCCACAAAAAGTAAGAGGGAAGGAAACAAGAATAGGACCTCAAATCCTTAACATGGGTTCCAAAGATGACTAAACAAGTGCTCAGCCGTTCTGAAAGCACCATGTTAGAATGTTATTTCTCAACTCATTTCATGATTGAGTCAATCATTAGTGATGCAGATTCTCAGATTGCTGTGCTAAACAAATAGATGCAAGGGATACCCAAAGTAAGAGTTGAAAACATCACAGATAGTAAGTGGGAAGATAATAAACCAAGTTATATAGAAATTATGTTTTTCCAATTCTTTTTACAAAAGAACTTAGTATTTGAGGGCACTTTCCCTTCCCAAAACTTTTGCATTTTTCCATAACAAGAGTTAAAAAATAAAGAAATACTAAATTTGGGAAGGATCATGTCTACATTACATTACAATCAGCATGAAAGGCTACACTCAATAGGGCACTTCCTTTTTGTTTGTGGCTCAAAGACACACTTCTTCAGTGGCCGTGGGCAAATCACTTAATCTCCCTGTCTCATTGTCCCATTCTTTAGGATGAATGTAATGCTAATTATTTATCTACCAGTAAAAGGTGTGGTGAGGATTAATCAGTGTTTGGAAAACCATTTGAAGATGCGAAGCACAGCATGCATGGTAAACCAATAAAAATCAACACCTTCTAAAATGATTTGTTCAACATATGGAAAAATAAGGTCAGTTTGTCCTGCAAGACAGAATTGCTTTTGAGAAAACATTCTGTCTTTAGGCATGAAGACCATGGGACAAGAAAGGTCATCTGGAGTAAGAGGTCTTGACAGCTTGTCCAGAAGCTGAGTACCAGAGAGCAAAGAAATACCCTTGACAATTCTAGCAACATGACCTCAAGATTCAAAAGACAATGGTGTTGCCAGACAAATTAATACACAGAGAAAGCACAGACAATTTCATACTGTTTGGTCAATATGCTCTGTTATTATGCATTTGTGCCCTAATTTGTATATAATATGCTATTTTTGTTCTATATAGATTTGACATTTCCCTCTCACCCCAAAGAATAAAAGCAATAGATTGTTCTAGAAACCTCTTGCCTATTTTACCATGAAGCAATCTCTGTTAAGCAGAGAAAGGCAGCAAATCAACCTGGGATGAAGTTTATACACATTCCCTCGAAATGAGTTTTAGCTAAATGAATTATACTTTTAGCTACTGTTCCTTACCTTTTCATTCTCCAGGTCTAACATCTTCTGTGTCAGTGCAGCTTCTGTCCCCTCTATCTGTTTCAACCACTACAAGAACATAGCAGTGTGAAGGGGAAAAAACAGAAAATGAAAGAAAAATAGAGCTTTTGCAAAAGTTGGTACCAAACAGTTTTCAAGCTGGTTGCCAACACTTCCAGGCACATGAATAAACAAGTTGTGAGAACACAGGCAGAATGGAAGACTGCAAGAACATACTAAGGACTAGCAAATGGAGGTTGCTTTCCTACAGTAAAACAATTTTTTTTTTCCCTGTAAAGTTCAAGATACAAAATAGACTTGGGTCAAAATGCAAAATCAATCCATTTCTGACGTGATATACCAACAAGCACAATGCTTGTTGGCCTGATTTGCAAAACTATCATCTGACTTCAGGCATCCACTCCTTCATTTTTTCAGAGGGCAGTTTAAACAAAAGACAAAGTGGAAAATTCAATCCTTGATTTTGCACAGTTTGCTGCACTCTTCATGGGAAGAGGTTCACTTCTAAAATATCAGTAATGTAGAGGGAAAAGCAAAACAAACAGACAGACAGACAGACAGATGGAGGTTCTTGTAATTGCTACAATGAATCCCTCACCACTCTGGTGACCAAAAAACCAATAACAATTAAGAAGAATGGCATTCTTTGCTTTCTAAAGAAAAAATCACATATTGTAATAGTTAAATGCATGGATACAAGTTTCTTACTTAATCACTCATCATCATTGGGATTATATTAATATTTCACATTTAAGTTTATTGGAATGGATGGGCAAGTTCAGTTCTGAATTAATTGTTTTATTTCATTTCCCTGCTGGTCTACAATAAGGATCAATGACTAGCTTACAGAGAGCACAGTTTAGACTAATGCTTCCTTTTATAGCACCAGCTCCCATTAAAACCAGATGTAACTTTGCCATTGATAATTATCACTTTCCTCAAATGCCTTGCTTACTAACATTGGACTACTCATATTTGCTTCAATTCTTTTAGTAAGCATTTTTAGTAAGCTTTTAGTAAGCTTTTTTAATTTAGAGTTTTGGTGAATTTATCAGGGTTCAGACTCAAAGGAATTAATGACACACCAGGATTTTTCCCCAAAGATTTAGATACGAAATTTCAAACATAAGTTTACAAATACACAAAAATGTAAATTCATTATTTCATCATTTTGGATCTTCCACTTTTTAAGAGACCGGTGAATAAAAAAGGGAAAATTATTTTACCTACTTAACTTTCTACAGGAAAAAAAAAATTAATAGGAACCTTATATTCCCCAGGTATTCTATTTTCACCATCTTTGTTTTCTTCATTTTGAAGGTGACAAGCTGAAGATATTCCTAAGGGAAGCCTCACCTCTGATATTCAGCAAGACCATGAGCATTCTGAACCCTTGAAATTAATAGAAATGGGCATCTCTCACAGCTACCCTCAATCAAGTGAAGGGCTATTTGCAAAAATTAGAGGTCTCAATTTTTTGAAGGTATGAATGATATGCAAAACTAAATGTTGGTTCTGACCTTCCTATGCCTGTAAGCCTTTCTGGAACCAAGGGAGACATTTAGGAGTCTCTATCTTAACCTTTTATACTGAGGTTCTTCCCATTTCATTTTTGGATTTAAGGGGCTAAAATCATCCCCTTTCCTTTTAATGCCACAAAGAAAAATATATGGATTTTAGAACTTTTCCTCATTTTTACTTTGCTTATAGCAATCACTCACTCAAATTAATGATTTTTAAATTATCTAATGTAGATTATCTACTTCAAGATATTTAGATAAGTAGATTATCAAAATTATACCAAATAAAGTAATTATTGCAAAATGCTCGAATTTTAATTTCAAAGCTCTGATTCTGAATTTCAAGAATGCATCTAGGAAAGATTTAACAAGAACATATGAAAAGGATGACAGAGGTTTCTTTAGAGAAATATGCAAGTCTTGCTTAGTTCTAAATATCACCCCTATTCATATACAGATTATATTCCCTCTGTAACTGAGAAGAAAAGAACTAGTCATGCAGAAATGAGTGACCTGACTGAACACTTACCTTGCCCAAACTGCTTTTTCTCTATGTCCACTACTTTACAGAGGAAAGGACCACTGACTACTCTGAGCTTTTTCAGTCATCCACAGAAATGAGCCTGAGATGGACCATGGGCACCTCACCAAGGATGTCACAGCAACGTGTTCCCAGAGCACTGAGGACATCGGCACTTCTGAGAATGAAACCTCTTGTGTTAAGTGGCTTTTTAGTACTTCATGGGGAATATCTCTAAAACAGGTCTTTATTTTTAAACTGGGGGGTTTTTGTAAGATTGATTTTACCTCAAGACATCACAATTCCAACATTCATGTAAGGATGAATTCATGCACAACTCCAGATGATCCAAACAGAAAAATCATGCTTCCCTGGCATGTGATATCGTAGAAGGCATGTTCAATTTTCAGCAGAGAAAAACATTTACAGAATTCTACCTTTTCACAGAGGGAAAGCACAGTCCCAGCTTGGATTATTGCAACCTGCTCTTCATTTCTCAAATTCTAAAATACAAAAATATGCATTTTAAATTGGGTCAAAAATTCATCCTTTAACACAAGAAATAACATTACTTCAAAAAATAAATAATTTATAACATTTAGAATTATAGAAATGACCAAAAAAGTATCCCATTATTAAAAGTATTAAAAGTTAAACCAGGAGTGCTTAGTTTCCACTCAATTTCAGAACAATACCTCCCCAACACTTTCGCAACAATTTATTATTTGATGAAAATTAAGTGGTTTCTGTCAGCAATTTTGAATTTTTTTTTCCCTTAGGCCTGTTAATTGGACTATGGCCCTACAGCAAGTGAATCTCCCCTTCGTGCACTTTCAGAGCTAGACTTCCCATTAATGAAAACAATGCAAAGATCAAGTACCACAGAAACCTCCATAGAATTTTCAACATAATATGTAAATCTAGAACTTAAAACTAGCATTGTAAAGACCTCAATATCTTAAAGCTAGCTATAAACTGGACCCAGGTCCCTGGATGTTTGTGCCACAACTGCATGACCGAGATTTTATTCTATATTTGGCACTGTAGAAGAAGAAAGGGACACAGTTATCCTTGCCTTGTCTTTCTCCCAGAAAATCCACTCCTGGCGGAAAACAGTCTTCACAGTAGTAGGTGCTACTATTACTACTCAAAAGAAAAAACTTCGCAAATAACTTGGTCTGGCTTTCATTTGTGTTTTAATCTGTTTTTATTTCCTTTTATATCTAGTCTGGGTATTATCTTTTCCCTCTGCCTACTTCAGTGCCTTTTTCTACATCATCAAGATCAAAACCTAGCTTAAAAAAATACACTTTTCACTGGTATCAGTTTAACTGAAAGATTTCAAGTTTGTAAAAGCAGTACCTAACCATTCATATTCTTCATACAAATACATATAGGCATATAAAAATCACCCTCTGTATTTTCTTGGATGTTATTATCTGCTGTGGAGAAAAAAAATGCATTAAATTAACCATAAAACTGAAGGTATATTTAAAATTAAAAATTTGTTACCCCATTATCTCCAAGAATATCTAATTTCTTCATAAGTTCAGATATGTTCACATCCTGAAAAAGATGTTCAACACTTATTTTTTTTAAAGTAGATGAGAAATAGATTATATATGCTACATTTTATGTACTGTTTATTCACTTCTGCATGCAAAAAGAGTACAAATAAGTGAAACATTAGTTTTGTATCACAATTACAAAAGTGTTATTAATACTTTCAAAGACAAAACAAAATGACACTTTTGATTACAGCAAGCAACCTGAATGCCTGTGCATGAGGGCAGAATGTTCCTGCACCACTCACATTTATCATCCTGCTAATGCATGTAGAGGAACGACCAAAACTGATAAACAGGCTTAAAAGAGTGTTTAAAGACTAAAGGTTTAAAAACCATTTTTTTTGTTTGTTTGGAGTGGAGCATCAACCACATCAACCTACAGAAGTTAAAAGGACAGAGAGCATGAACAAAACAATTGCTAAGAAGGTTCACTGGGTGATTTGCTGTTTGCTTTTTATTTTCGTTGTTAAACAAAACTATGGAGTTTTGAATCAGCCTTACAATGCCAGAAGGGAACGTGTGCAGAGGGCTGAACATGCTCCTCCAAACACCATCAGTTCATAACCTTTGTGAGTAGAAAGTTATGTTTCTCTGCCAGTCAGCTCTCAGATCCACAACTTTTTGTGGATCTGAACAACTGAACAACCCCTCCTTATTAAGGCCCAGCCACTGAAATAAAGAGAAACACTGCTCTGATCAAAAAAAAAAAAAAAAGAGAGAGAGAGAAAGGAATAAATTCACATGATGTTTTTATTTTGCACTGTGCCAGGGTCCATTCTGAGGTCCCAGAACTCTATTTTCTACTTTAAAAAATTGTTGGAAGGGGTCATGGAACTGTCTAACCAGCCCTAATCACATTCTCCTGAATTATTCCAAGTATGGGCCACAAGTTCACGTGGACCAGGGATCATTTCCGTTGACAGGTTGTATGCAACTATGTTATTAAAAAGTAGGAAGGTTTGACAACATGGGAAAACATCAGTTCGTGTGAGCCCGAAATGCTTAATACACATACATAAAGCAAATCAGCCTTGTTAAACGCTGCCACCCTCAACTTCTACTCATATTTAGCACTGCTTAGAAGAGGCCAGTATTTCACAAGGATCTCGGCTCACTTATTTCATTGCTTCCAGTACATAACATGCTGCTTTGCATTTATGCTTTGGGCAACTGCATTATGTCGGTAGTCAGGATAATCAATCTTTAACACTTTTTAAAGCTAAACCAGCTATGCTTGCAAATTACATAGCTACATCAGAATATATTAGCTCATGATTCTATAATCAACAGACTCCAGTGAGGAAGGCTCAAAATGAAATGAAAGATTTCCTGAAGACTAGACACAGATGTGGGAGAGAACATACAAATAAGTCCAGTAAAGTGTTGTGTTCAAGTTGTTTGATCCTGAGAAGTTCCCTCCCTCCCTTTCATCTCTTCCCAAACACTTCGCTGGTGTTCCCAAATGTTATCTTAGTTATTTAACACCGCACATCACTAACTCTAGAGTGGTGCACATCTTAATACACTTGTGTTTGGAACGATGTTAAAAACAAAATATTGATTATGATCAGCAATGACAATGTTGAATGGAAACTTCTTTAGCCAAACAGTAATGCTAGTGAGAAATTGAATTCACTAAGACATACAAAGTTTTGCATCTATTGAGCCAGAAATAATCATTCTAATTCATTTATTTCCATATGAAGCATAAAGGATGAATTAGAAACCAAACCAGATTTTGCATCATTTTGGAATCTACCGTGCTACCGATAGCTAACAACTTTGAAAACCACTAAAAGCAGATAAAAGGTCAGCAGTGTCAGTATGCTCATGTTAGGTGACTGCCTCTCCTTACAGGTAAGTAAACTGAAGGTCAGCCTGAAAAGAACATTGCTGTTAATGACTGTCACAGTAGACAATGGGGAAAAATAGGAATTCTAGATTCTGGTACACTGTTCCCGCTTACAGCCAATATGCGAGTTAGAATAATGGATAAGCTAAAAGCAGGTCTGGCATCCCATGGAGGTTCTATTTGAAAGGTAATACACTAACTGATGACTCTTGATGTGGTTAGGGAGATGAGTATCCAACCAAACCTGTAGGTAAGAATGAGGTTTTAACGTTTTTTTTTTTTAGACTACTGAGCTTCCTAAAAATACGCAGCCTACAATTTCAGTTCATTTCCTCTAGAGATCGTACTGTGCTCATTAAGGCACTAAATAGGAGCAAGCCTCTTATAAGAGGACTTGTAAACACAATTAAAAATATTAGCACAAATCACTATGGCACTAAGATTATGCCACAGTTACTTGTAGAAAAGTTACCCTGGCCTGTTGTGCAATATTACTGACAGCACAAGTCTGAATTCAATCTTAGCTGAAGCAGCATGCAAATCAAGTGTCACAGCTAGCCTATTCATGGGGGAACAGAACTGAAAAGAGTAATCCTTGCTTCCTCTTAGCAAAAGTTAACCAAGGGAGGTCCTGATGTTTGTCTTGTGCTTGATCTAAAATGATAGAGTTCCAGCTATCTACATTTGGATCAAGCAGCTCATGCTTCAAGGCCCTGGCCTAGGCAAATAACTTAAGCATATTCATTCAAAAAACAAAATGCTTCACTAAATTGGGTATAAAATAATAGCTGAATGTCATATTTCTGAACTTAGATGAAAACATTTAATATCAAGAACAATGTAGTGTAGCAAGTCTGACAATGAATCACATCAACTTCCACATTCTTCCCCAGACCAAATGTAAATTACTTTGATGGATCAGCCTTCATTTTCATTGAGGAACTCCTGATTGACTACTCAAACAGATTCTTATGAAATCCTTTCCCCGGTTAAAAATACCTTTTCTTACTAAATTTATTTTTTCATGTTTTCTTCCCTGGCAAATGCCAAACAATTTGTTTGGATATTAGGTTGGTCATTCCAAAAAAGTTCCTAGCCATCCAATTGTTTCTAATGCTCTGCATATACCTTTATTCCTTCCTGATGACAGAACAGTTGAAGTGCACTTCCATTGTTTTCAGGGAAGGTGGTTATATGAAGGTTAAATGCTGGCGACCTTCGCTCTCTCTCCTGAGGAAAGATTTATTTAAAAACAACATGTGTGATTATCTGTAAACATTTATTCCCCACCTTTACAAAACATACTTGCACATTAAAAAGGCAGATTCCTGTTCACATTCCAAATATATGATATTTCCTCATATTTTTACCATATTTGAAGAATTTTGGCTTTAGCTAAACACAAAAATGGCATTAGCTGCCAACTGACTCCATGCACACTTAGTTTCTGCAAAGTTACCAGACACTCCTCAGCTGCAGGAACCCTTGCAACAGTGACCCTAATTGACAGAAGATCTAAAATACTCTGTAGGTTTTTATGTTGATTATAACCTTATTTAACTATTGCTTTCTTTCGTGGAACAAAAAAACAATTTAAAAGAAGAAACTGCAGAAAAAGAATTTAAATTCCATCATGGAATAGCATTATCACCAAAGATTTTCTCACTAAAACTAAAGCTGTGTATCAGCAGCTCCCTGTTTATTCTACAGTCAGTCTTCCTATTAGAGCATTTAAAATCTCAATTTATATTTACTGTACAACCCAGGATGTTAGAAGATGTTGAAAGGCAGTGCTATTCTACAGTTACGATGTTCTTTGTGCCTAAACCAAAAATTATAAATTCCCATTTATCTAAAACTATAGTATTTCTAAAACTTATCCAGTCCATCTACTTGAGTTTTATGCATTTCTTCAAAATATCAGTCTATTATTTCTTCAAAGGTAGAATTCGAATAAAGCAATAAACAAGCAATTTTACTTAAATTAAATTTTAATGTGCTTGTGAAAATGACTGGATTGAAGGCTCTGGGCAACCAAGGCACCGGGTCTTACTCTGACTTCTCTCTGGTCATGGGAACACAAGTGAGGAACACCAGATTCCATCTCCATGTTACAAGAGGAGGCTTTGGCATCAACAGTTTCATTTTCTGAGAGAGAGCACTACTGCAAATATTTTAGTTTTTATGACCATGTGTAGCTCCATTTTCTAAACTACAAAACGAGGCACTTTAATTGATATGGCAGGCGGGCTGCATCCATTCACTTAAGCAAGTTACAAAGCATGGCAAATCTTGTTCACGAACTAGATTAAACCTAATTTGAAACTACAATGTAGAGAGGAAAATCTCCACAGTCTATACATTTTCCCCCTCACAGGCTTTATTTTAAATAATATTTACATTAACAGCCTAATTCTGAAATGCTCTTAAATGACTTAGCTGTCATAACCCAAAACCAGAAGCTTAATTCTTGTCCAAATTGTTATCATTTTCTACATTGTTAAAAATTAATCAGTTGCGATTGCATTAAACTCACTTAAATTTGCTTGCATTAAATTTTAAACAAATGATTGTGTTTTCTACTTTAGCCTAATTTTCATCTGAAATAATTTAATTGCTTTAAAAAATATTGTCCTGATTATCAGAAGCATTGATGGTTTTCCTAAAGTGTTGCATTGTCAGTCACATTTGTGCCTACATGCTCGACTACTAGGGAAAAAAATCTTTTCTTGTAATCATACAAAAATACCTCCATTATTATTCTGTGAAACAAGGTTTTAAAGCTTTGGCACATGACAAAATTCAACAAGACACACTGAGCTTTTTCTGATGTGATTCTTCCATGTGAAAAATACACTAATGAAGGATGTACTGAAGAACATTTGTTTTTTTCCTAAGAATTTTTTTTCAACGGTTTTACTTCTAAGAACACTGACATTTTAGGAAGCAGTTTCTAGTGTAACTGCCAATTCAAATACTAAATTGTTCTGTATTTTACTTTACAGTTCTTTTAATAAAATATAAAGATATATATTAGAAAGCATATTTATTCTTCTGAACATCTACTGAAATTCTAATAACCTAAATTCATAACTTTGAATATAATGGGCTACGACATCAAAACATATGGTTGAAAAAGGATGAGAAAAAGATTAAGAAATGTCAAAGACAAAAAGAACGTCTGCATAACAGGAAGACATGACATTTCCATCTTTATCAGAGAAGCTACACATGCCGAGATTTTTGGTGAAACGTGCTGGGTGATAAAAATTATGGAGGAGTGACAATGACAGGTTTCTTGGGGAGTTTATTCTAAGTGGTGTTAAGAATGCTGATGATCTTTGAATGATGTGTCATCAGGCAACACAACTGTGTGACAACTGTGCATCACACACACCAGTTTAGTGTTACTAAATTCAACCTGAGCCCAATTTATCAGGTGATGAGAACCATTGTTTTCTATTGTAATCACAACCTACATGTTCAAATTGTTATTAACAAATAATTTTGTAATTTTTATTTCATTTATGCAAAGTATAGAATTTGTTTGCTATGGGCAACATATTAGTTTGACATACACAGAAGTTGTACTTGTGCTTCACTACTTTACTTTGACTTTGTCAGAGGGTTTTTTGTTTTCATTTTTCATTGGCCAATTATTTCCAGTCCATGACCAGTTTAAACCATCAGAAAATGGATTTCAGGTAAGAGAAATTCTTTCAAAGCATCTATCAAAATGTATTATTTTTAAGATAAATTTATTTTGTATGAATGTGGTCAATCAAATCAGTGTAATTTAAAGCAATTATAATTGTAATTTAAAGCAATTGATGTGATGAATGTGTCAGATCTTTAGTCAGATCACTGCATGCAAGATGTGAGAAGGTGTGTTAATGTAATCAATGCCAAACAAGGCTATAGTATACATACCAAGTGATTTTACATGCAGGAAAGGAGCAGTTATGGAAATGAAACAAATAAAAAAGGCAAAATATTGCAAAACAAAATATTTTATTAGATGAAAACCAAACTATATGCAATTTATATTAGCTATATTACATCTTTATAAACATTAGTGAGCATTCTCTCCAAAACACATTAAGGCAGTGGCATCAAATCTCATTATCCCAAGATACAATATTTAAAAAATAGATACCTAAGTGACTTCCCTTAAACATGCACCAGACACCAGTAATCTTTACAGGAATTTCAGCTTGGGTTCAAACATAATTTCTGCTCCATTTGAGAGTTTGCAACAGAGAGAATCTCTTACTTCAAGCTCTAGCACTCTGAATTCTAACAGCTCATTCTGGTCTTTTGCATCTTGCATCTCATTCTTCAGCTGATGTTCTTCTTGTTCCATTCTGTAAATCTATGAGACGAACACAACACAGTAACACCCTGTAGAAAAGATACTGCACCAAGTTTAGACAAAACCTAATTATTTCAGTTTCTCGTTACACGTTGGGCCATGTCTTGCAGCTAAAGAAGGAACACCACATCAGAAAGTACTTTTGAGAACTGCCAGCAGCAAATGGTCAATGTTCTCTCAGAATAGTAATCTGGAAGTTGCATGAAAATTGATGTGAATACTATATCTGAATAAGTTAAGCAATACAAGTTTTCTTTTAAAATCAAGCAAATGAATCTGAATTACATTAACATTTGGGTAGACTGTTCTCATTGTATTTGCCTAACTAGACATCTATTATTTATAGTATATGAAAGACAATAATGGAGGGGTTTTAATGCCCACTTTTTAATTTTCCAGAATTGTGCTTTGGGGCACTAACAATGACAAAACAGAACTTCAAAACTGAATATTAATTATGCTGACTAATAGCCTTGGTCCACTGTCTAGTTTAACTGGGTGATCCTTTCTTTGTATGAAACTAAACAGAAGGGTAACATCTGCAATAATGCACTGCAACATTTATAATGCCCATGTAAGTGTCTGAATAAATTAAATCTGGCTTGGCTCTAGCTACTTTTAGACATGATTTTTCCTTTAGTTATTTTTATATTAAGTTACTAACTAATAAAATTAATCTTTGATTTCCTGAGTACTAGCTAACTTTCCCACTATTATCAAGGAAGAACAATGCAGATGCTCAGCTCTGAGTATCCCAGACTGTAAATACAATAAGTCTTAAATCAATCAGTATTACTTAAAGTGTAGAAAACCTGTAAAAAGTGGAAGGTTGAAGGGAACAGGCAATTTTGTTAATGATCAGGACAACAATAATCTTTGTGTAACTGTGTTTTGCTGGACATGAGAAACATCAGCCAGCTTGGGATCTACTGTTGGCCACAATAAAGAGCAACTTCAATTCCTGAAGAGTACAAAGGCATATTCGTACTTTAATCAAAGACTTTCATTTAAATTTCTGTTTCTGCCTAGAAATAAAGTAAGCAATTTCATGTTGATGTTCCAGTACTCAGTGCATTCAATGTCTTTTATAATAAAGGGCAGTAATGGTGAAAATATTCCCACATACCTTCTCTAGTAACTCCTGATTTGTTCTAATTAACAGCTGCTTTTCTTCTACCCATTTTGAATCCTATGAGGAAGAAGAGGATTAAATATATACATGTATATTTTGTTAAACAAGACAAATTAATGACCACAATAATTACAGGATTTCAGACATCATTGTAGATTCAAGTATAAAATGGTCACACATTGAAAAATAAAGCTATCATAAATATTTCAAGGATATATGGCATTTTATCCTACAGTAAAAATAAAAGTTTCTTCTGTTTGCTGTTGCAGAGTCTGTTTTTTTTCCTAATAAGCATATAATTATAATCTTTACATGTAGCAATTGTGGGAGACCACAGTTATACAATATTTTATGTCATTTTAAAAACATTTACTCAGCTGAACTCTAAACTATTTCCATTGCAAAGGTTTGGGAACTTTCTTGCAAAATCATCCCATTTTGAGTGGTGAAATGCAAATACTAAGGGAGAAAGGAAAGAAAAACATTAATTACCCCAAATGACTGAAAATAAGTTTCAGCAATATACAGATAATTACCCTCTGCCAAAAATGTGAGAATCTGGCTAATACATAGTGTTTGTGACAAGGAATTCAAAGCTGTGGAGGAAGGGAAGTGATATAAGATATTCTGTACTCCATTTAAAAAACCGTATTTCTAATTGATCCCTTGTTCCAAAGCTGATCTTTCCTTTTAGGTTTTCCCGTGGCTTTAAAAGGCCTCATCAAATATCTCTTTAAAAACTCAAGCTACAAAACCTCACTGCCATCCACATCTGGACATTCAGATTTAATGGATTATAACAGCCAAACTAGCTTTTTTTTGCCTGTAAAGAAAACTATTCACATAACCTTTCTCATGCTGCTTTAAGATGTTTAATAAAACAATATTCAACACATAAAATGCCATAGTAACTCTAGATTGAATTACCTCCTAGGTTCAAGGGACAATTTATTTAAAATCTAAATGCATTTACTTAAATATTAAGGATGATACCTTCTTTGTCAGCAAGGTATTTGTACATCGATGTTGCACAAGAAATCAATGAAATCTGGATATCTCAGCCCATGAAATAGCCTTGAAATGTCAACTAAAAAATCTGAAACATTATGATATATTTACTCCAATTAACTTTTTTAAAAAAAGTTTAAAGTTGATTTTTCTACTTATTGTCTAATATAGTTTCATATTCTACCATTTTTCTCCTTTTTCCACTCATAAGCAAGAATGCACAAGTGCTTTTTAATTTTCGTGGGATAAACAAGCTCTTCAGGGTTGTGGTGCTATAAGAATAACATACTGAAATGGGAACCAAAAAGGTATTGCATTTCTCAAGAATTTTTGAAGCCAATTAAAAAAACTGTTGAGAATAAAATCCAATATCTGCTTTAACATTTAACTGGCATTTTACTAAGGTCAAGAGTTGAACAAAGAGTTGCACACACAGGCTTAGGGTGAATATCTCAATGCATGGATATGGTAAAAGGCAGGTTCAACAGTTGCACCAGACCTGCAGGTTCAACACAAGTAGAAAAAACAGATTAATTTGCCCTATTGAAAATTAACTTTTGTTTCTTTCTTGATGAAGTCCAACTCGACTTTTTGAAAAAACCTAAACTCTGGAGGAATTCTACTTACACACCAGATCACAGAGAGTTGAACATTCATCCATCTGGCACATTACATACTCCAATAGTTTTAGATTTATTATTTACCACTATTAATATTTCATAAGAATGTTTTTCACTTAATATAATTTTTCTTATGTATGCACATCAATGTACCTTGCAGAAATGGATTATTAGTTTTGTTTTACTTCTGAGGAAATACTGACAGATCCAGTAGAAGAGGAATTAACAAGGGCTTTTGACAGCTACTTTGAAATTACACACAAATTGTTTTATAAACCAAGCTTCATATAATTTTTTAACAATAAGATTCTAATCTCCTGCTCCGAATTTGACTTCAGGAAAATTGTGAAGGACTTTTCTGCTTCTGTTCCCTAAAGGGGTAAAATAAGACTAAAATTTTCTGGGATAATACACTTGGAACTTCTGATTCATTGTTTCCTTTAAAAAGCACTTTAGGGACTGATTTCCCAGATGAACACTTCACAATTATTATTAAATCATCATCCCTACCATGACCATCTAAATGACAAAATAATAATAAAATAAATTAAAAAAAAAATCACATAGTGCACAAGGAATTCAGTTTATCATCACAACCATTTATTTTGTTGAATGTAAATACTAAGAGGTCAGGAGAACCAAGCAGGTGCTAGAGCTCCCAGGAACACACTGTAAACCCCTCTGTGCAAAGCTAATGCTCAGAGTACAAACCAGCCCACTAAAGACACCATCATGCTGCTCCCTGTCACATCCCTGTTCACCTTCTCAGAATTACTGAGAGATACAATGTTGAAAATGTGGTTCTGAATCTCAAAGTGATAAGTAATTAAATTCTAATTTCCAGGTATACCTTTCTGACATAACACTCTTGAATTAAAAAATCATGGAATTTCCTACACATGTATCCGAGTTCATTTATCTTACTTACATACACAGTACTTACATTATACACTGGAATAGTCAACTCTTTTGTTAACATTTTTGAGTACACAGCAATTGGCCCACAACACCTTTCTTGTCAACACACCAAAATGTCAGCAGCAGATCCTCAAGATGTTTTCTGTCTCATTCTTCCAGAAGCTCAGTGAGCCATTGGTTTTAGATTGACAACATATTCCCTACTTGTAGTAATATTGTATTTACATGGAATACACTAAGAAAATTGCAATTGGTGTGGAAGCTAGCATAAATTACTTTTGCCCTTAATTTGAATATGGTCCCCAAACCTTTGCATTTATACAGAATCTTACAGAAAATTTTTCTTACAAAGAATAAACCATAAAAATAGAGACATTATTCACTTAGCACTATTTGTAGATTGTTTTTGTTCAATGCTACAGGATTGAACAAATGTATCTATAGATAGCTATATCTTATTATCATAAGCAACCTGCAATTTTTAAATTCTTATTTCAAACAATAAAGTATAAAATAAATCTCCCCAACTTCTTCAGTGAATTCTAGCAGTTATGCAACTGAACGATTCACAAATGCATGCTCATAACTCTTAATCAGACTTTCTGAAGATACTAGACATTATTAAATATGCATCAGTAGTCACATCTTTGTCAAGTATTTACATACATTATATATACTGAAGCATAAGGCTTGCTTTTACTTTGTATGATAGTTTGGGAATTTGAAAGCAGTTGGGTTCTCCAGTAATTTAAACCCAGGAGAGTAACACCATGAGTGGCTTCCAGTAACCTGACACGCTCAGTGGTATATTTCTCTAGCATGTCTACAAGCTTGGGGTTTTTTAATTTTTCTGTGCTACTCATCAAAAATATTCTCCAGTACAAATATAGAGCATTTATTTTATTGGATTTTATAACAAATATTAACAAAATGGAAAACAGGAGAAAGGCCTTCGCCAAATGACAATGGGAACAGAATTTACAATGCATGTAGACTTTTTTTGATACTATGCTTTAGTACATTATGTGTTAGAAAATTAATCTATAATGACATTTTCTTAGGCTGTAAAATACTTCCCTTTACTTAAGCAATCTATTGCTGCAGTCGCAATTAAGCCGCATCATTCACACTAACACACCAGTAAGCAATGAAGATGGCAAGGGCACCACTGCAGGCAGCAGAGAAAATGATGTGGTAGAGGACATTAAGAGAGCCTTTTACCTGTCCTTTCTCGACTAGAGCTTTCTCCAGGTCCTCAATTTTTGCCTGACACCTGAGAAGATCAGCTTGCAGTTGTTCGCGAGTCTGGGGGGGAAAAAAATCAAAAAATGCGTGTGTGTGTGCAGGCACATGCAGGTAGACAGGTAGATTTAATTACACACAGAATCAAAGTAAAGATACTTTATACTGCTTTATGGGCTGTCCAGTCAGCTTTTAATGCTTTTCATTAAAATAACTGCTTTTGTGTTTATGTTACAAAATATTTAAAGCTGTCAGATTAACAGGATTTTTCCTTCCTAGCTTAGAAAGATGTTATCATCACACATTCAGTGACAAAGCTCTTCCCAGGGGGGAAACAAAAACTTAGGAAATGAAAAAGCTCTAAGAAGCTATTCATAAGCTTTAGTAATTCAAGGCATTGGGGAAAAAAGGGACAAGGGAGTAAGAGATCTGTATTAAGAACTGAAAAACGCCTTTAGGTAAATAAAATATATTGATGCCAAATAATTTATATATCCCATACATAAGCATACACTGGTCAGTTCTCCTTGTTCTACTTAATTATTACATTAACTATTACACTACAGTAGGTATTACTCGCTGAGTCCAGTGATGCCTTATAAGGAACTGGATCATAAAAGGTACCAAACAAAACAGATATAAAACAACCTGTTTCCAGAGACCCTCAGTCACTGAGGTTCTTTGAGCTACTGCAAGTACTTTTCCCACCCTATTTCAGGTAGTTTTTCACCCAAACAGTTAAAAAATTCCCACGAGGATTTCCTTCTACGTCTTTGCATCTTTGGGTCCTTGTTGTTCACCTTAAGCCTCATCTAAAAATAACAGGAAATGTTCATCCCACAAGAACACTGGGTCCTACAAAATAAATCACACAAAAAGCTACTTTCTGACTCACTCAAAAGATGGATTTGGAAGGATATGACAAAAAAGACCAAAACATCACTAAAAAGAAATAACAATAATTTCCAAGTCTACAAAAGGGACAATTTGCATATGCCTACAAAACAAAATTTTAAAAAAGCCCATGAAGGCAAAGGAAATACATAATGGCCTCTCCTAAGTGTCAAATACATGACTGTCCCTGAAATTGTACTTTAATAATAAATGGAATTACGTCCTCCATCCCTATTTTATCTTGAGAAGTGATCTCCAAAGTCCTTATTGCTTTCCTTGGCTAAGTGTCCTACTTAAAAAGAAAGTGTCATAAGTGACTAGGCATTTGTAAGATGCTGAGAACTCTAACAAATAAAGCAATAATTTTACTATTATAAGAACTATATTTCACAGGGGAAATAAAAAAAGGAAAGAACTTTAGAGCCATTACAAAGAACCTTGAAAAAAAAAAAACACAGAAAAGCTGACATATTTTAAAGTAAACCCTGAATCTTCTAAATTCAGGCTCTGAGGGTAATAGGCTAACATTTATAGCTGTAAACAACTCCAGATAATGTCAAGTAGTCTACATTCTTCTGTAATTTTACCTTGAAAGCTTTGCTTATTAACACAGAAATTCTGTTCCCACAAGCATATTGTTTCTACGCATGAAAATATTCAGTAAGTGGATTTTAAAATGTTCGCAAGAGAAAAGGATGTGGATAATACAGTGCATATGTATGCCTAATAACTATTAATACAGAATTTTGTGAATATTTTATTAATTGTTTTTAGCAGTGGAACAATTAAGCTAGTGGCAACTCCTACCATTAAATTGTTCTTTCCCACCAGTAACTTTTAAACCACATTAAAATGCCTTTCTGCATTATTAGCAACATGTTGCAGTGGTACAGTACAGTGTAGGCCACATGTGGCAAGTCAGTAACATGTAATAATTCATAGTATTTCACACATTTCTCATTTTGGGGGTTCGAGGAAGTTGTAGGGGGAAGGAGGTTAGTGGTTTTTTAATGCTTAAACATTTTTTAGAATTACACTCTCATTGAGGTTCGATCACCTGGCCAATCTCTGTGCTCAAAGCTGGTTCCATCTTCTTTACTCCCTCCCTCAGGCATTTACCCCTGAGCTTTCTTTTACCCAGACTGAATAGTCCCAGCCCTTTCAGCCTTGTGTATCAGGTTCTCCAAGCCCTTAATCATCTTTGTGATTCAGCACTCCAGACATCACTCAATCATGAGTAGAGAGGAAGGGTCACCTCCATTGGTCTGCTGGGGACTTTCTTCCTCATGCAGCCCAGGAGGCTGCTGGCCCTCACTGCTGCAAGAGCACACTGCCAGCTCATGTTCAACTTGGTGTCCACCAGAAGCTCCCACTTTATTTTGTGCAAAACTTCTTCCCAGAAAGCCAGCCCCAAGTCTGTGCTGGCACATGGAGTTATTCTTCCCCACAGTTTTCCTTCTCTTGGTTGAATTTAATGAGATTCCTCTTCACACATTTCTTCAGGCAGTTAAATGGTTCCTCTGAATGGCAGCACAACCATCTCATGTACCAACCACTCCTTTCAATTTTGTATCATCTGCAAACTTGGAGGTGAAACACCTCGAGCTGAACTTTCTGCCACTGACCACAACCCTCTAAGCTATTTCAGTCAATATTCAGTCCATCTCACTGTCCACTTGTCTCCTGTTGCCTTTCTTGAAGACAAGAGTGACATTTGCTTTCTTACAGTCCTCGAGAACCTCACACAATTGCCATGACCCTTCAAAGATAACTGAGCCTCACTCTGTAAGAGTGGCCTTGCAATAACATCAGTCAACTCTCTCAGTAGTCACTAATCTACAATTTCATGCTGTACTTCATGCAGAATGAAGGACATCAGGTGAAGATGATGAAGTTTCCAGCTCTATAGCTATTTATTGCCCATTTGGATTTTATAAGTTCTTTAGTCATTGATCACAATAGTTATTCAAGCAGAGGGTGACTTGCAAACATGCCACAATTCTAGACATGCTGCTATCTGCAAGGAGTTGAAATAAAGTAGAAGTTTTGCTGCTAGTTAACTCAGTTATTTTTTTTGATGCCACTTCTGTTCACTGAATAGATCTGGGGACTGAGATAAAGCTCACCAGCTCATTATGAAGTTATTTTGCTCATCTCCAGTTTGGAAAAAAAAGAACGGAAACTGCTAGCATGACTTCTGCTGACCTCACCTCTGCACCACTAAATGGTAAAACACAGTGGTGGCAGAAGGGCAAATACTCTCTCACACCTATAATGCCTACAGTACAGAGATTAGTGCAAAAGTAAAAACATTTATTTCAGAGAGAGTAAACACACATGCTGATCCAATAGCAGACATAGTTAGCTAGGTACTTTCTGGTGAAAGAATACTCTCAATCTAAGACTTTAAAAAACAAATTATGATTTCATATATTCAAAAAAACACTTCAGTAAAAACTATCTTTTTCAGATTTGGGTCATATTTTTAATATATGATGGAAGTACCTAAGTACTTATAACAACCTCTCCTGCAATTCATTTAAAACCATCATGTCACTATCCAAATTGCGGGTTCAACCAGGATATCACTCTCAATAACACTGTCTTACTACTGAAATCTGTAATAGATTATCCATGCAAGAATAAAATATGACATCTTTATTCTGATTACACCAGATTACTCTAAATTTTTGCCTTAGTGATGATATCCTCTAATCCTCAAAAACATTGTGCTTTGCATTTCAGTGACCTGCAAAAATACCTCCTGCTGTTACAAGTTGTTTCAGCTTTTTTGATTATTTCAGAGTTAAAGGAAATTCAGTTAAAAAATTACCCTTGCTTCTCTCTCTGCATCCAGGGTTCCGCCAACTTGCTCTTGAAGCAATGCATATGCTCGTTGCAAAGCTTGATACTCTCTTGTTAGCTGGCAGAACCTTAGTTCAGCTTCTTCTTTAGGTGTGCTCTTAATGAACAGGGGGAAAAAAAGTGGGTTTGTATAAATATATATAATGGGTTTGTCTATATAGACAGATAGACTCACAAACATAACAAGCAACATAACTCATACTGAGTCTCAGTTTGATAAGGGTTTGAAATCCTGAAAAATGCGGAAAAGAAAAGAAGGAAGGATGATGAGTAATTGTCTTTACACACAATTTCAGGACACTGTACGTTACTATATAAGGCAGCAATGTATAAAAATGGGAAAAAACTGTCTGGGGAAAGATGAGAGAAAACAGTTTTATTCACCACTCTCTTCAGCAACTCCAGAACCACAGGAGTTTCACAAGGGACTCATGCAGTCCATCCCTCCCTCCTTACACTTTTTCTCTGCAGTGCCAGGGTAAAGCACACTAACACAGAAGTTACATTTTAAAAGCCATGTTTCCTTAAATTTATTTTTTTAATGTGAAGTATTTTTAAAATCTTGATCTCCTTTGGATTTTGAGCAACTGACTTGAACACTTACAAGGTCTTTCCTATAATGTTGAGGACAAGAAATGTCCTTCCCTTTAATTAATTTTTACTCCAGAAACTTGAGTTCCAAGGAAAAGAGATTACAATATTATTAAATATTAAATCTAGAAAAAAAGGAAGCTCCTTTTGACTGAGGAGCATTAGGCACACAAGTTAGGTTTATAAGTTAGTGAACAAGAAAGAAGGATGAAAAAGAGTATCTAATTCATGCTTTGTCCTCATGCCCGCAATCTTCTAAAGTAGGCCAGCAGCACTGTATATCCCAGAGCTGAGATAAAACATGTCAGTGGGTATTTACTACCTATGATCATTTAAGTCTTCATGAATTGCAAAAGCCTCTCTGAGCATTATGAGCAAAGAAAGAAACTCCTGGTTGTATCAAAACAGTCAAATAAATTATAAGGTTGAAAAGCAAACTATTGTCTAAGAACTATTGACTTTTGGCAAAGCAGTTTGCCTATTCATTTTCTTTTGACTAATAACAAAGAGTTTGAGAAAAACAATTTTATTTCTCAGCACAATATCTGCCAAATCTGTCAGGCAGAATATTATCTTATTAATTCTATTGTGAAGTGTATATGTTACTGGACTTGAAAAAAACCAAAGGATTTCTCTGCCAAATCTTTCACAGTTCCTGTGGAACAACAACTGTAAAAAAGTTTACATTTATAGTTGTGTCTATTTTTTATAGAACTTAAGAACAAATCAGTACTACTTACATCTTCCAAATCTTCTTCTGGTGTTGCTGGTGTCCTGTCTGTTTTATCTGTGTTGTATGAAGTTACAGATGACGTTTCCGAATCAACAGATTCTTCATCAAATCCAAAAAATGTCTCCACAACATGCCTCTGAAAAATTAGTTTTTTTCAGTTACTAGCAAAACAGCTGGAAAATCCCAATGATTCAAGGTCTTCTTTTTTAGTATTTAGGAGGAAAAAAAACTCCATTGTAAACTCTTGTTCTCTGATTGAACGAGCTACGTCTTCAACATCATTTGTGTAAGAACCTCCAAGAACTGAACTGCATGTAGTACTGGGTAATTGCCAATAGAATAATGCTTTAGGAAAGCCATAAAAGCTAGTTATCAAAACAGGTCTTACAAGATTCACAGTAGAGGAATGCAATATCTATTCAGAAGAAAGCAAGTCAGTACGATGTAACATATAAGACATGTAACCAAAAGGAAAAAAATATTCTGGGGATCAATGTGGAACAAATTTAATTGTTCATACTAACGGTAAAAAGAGAAGACAGATTAACTTATAATATCTGTTTTGCAAACTCCTACTTAAAAGTATAAACTACTGCTTACCATTTATTTTTTCAATACCATCATTCTCAATTCTTTCAAAGAGTTTGCTCCAGTATTAAGACTAATCAAAAAGACATGCCTGGGGAAAAACAGCATTTCACTGGAGATTTTAAGAATTTTACACATTGTTATCAATTACATGCATGCTTACAGAAAATTAAAGAAAATGAGTAGTCAGTGGAAGTGAATAGTACAATATTAACTGTGAAAATGTGATATTTTATATAAAACGTCACTATTTTAGGAGTTTCCCTTTCTGTCAATTTCCTAACATGTTCAGAAAGCAGAAAAGTTCCATGGAAACGCCACTGGTCAAAAAAAAATTTACTTATACATTTAATTAGAAAAAACCAGGTTTTCAAGTATTTTTCCTTTCAAAATAGGAAACATTAAATGTTATTAGAAAGTACAACTTTTTACACCACATAAGAATTCTAATGATCCAACACAATTTCAGAGTAGCAAGAAAATTAAGAAAATTTTTTAAAAGAGTGTTGCTGGAAAAATGGAGTCAGGTTATGAAGCATCCTAGACAGGATGCTAGTGGAGAGAGGTGGTTGTAAGAAGATGAAGAAAGATCTGTCTATCCATCTCTATATTTTTTGCCACTGCTTGATGCTGAGTCACATATCTTGATGTTCCAGTTTGTTATTTGTTTTTTTTTTAAAACATACAGGTTGTATGTAAGAAGAGAATACTTTGTTCATTAAAAATGCCTAAAGGGTGAAAAATGTTATCAGTTGTTTTTCCAAACATCATGAATCCTACACTTCAGCAAAGCCAAATTCACTGAGTGGAATTCTGAGCTATAAATTTAATTCAAGGTTCTGAAAGTTTTTATCTGTAATGCTGTATCTCATGATAAATTCCAAATATTTACTCTTGCCTACCACCTTCTAGACTTATCTAACTTTAGAGACTTTTCTAGTATGTCTACATAAATACTGTCTTCACAAAGCCCTGTAATGCTTACTGTATTCTTTTAGCTCAGCACAGGTCTCATCAACAGCCAAAATACTCTATATTGATTTAAGTAGTACCATAAAATCAAGCTTATAGGTGTGACTTTGTGCCAGCATGCATGACACCATGTGCTCCATTTACAGTCTGCAGCCCTGGTCACCACGGTCCACCAGGTCACAGCCTCATTACTCATAAGCTGAACAACCCCATAATAGTTTCACAGCACAGCTTATTCCACTCCAACTGCCACGGACAGCTCCAAGACCCTGTTCTGAATCACTTAATTGCTTCACTTAAGATGAGCTCTTCTATCAGTATTTTAAAAATTTCATTCAGACCATGTACTTAAATGAACCAGTTCTAATAAAATCTCCTCTTGAAAAGATGTTATGCACTCAAAAAACGCACAAAAACCCCAAAAGCCACAACTTTTCTAAAGAGACTATGCTTATCCATATGCATGCATACAAAAATGATGCGGCACAAAAGGCAAAGAGCTTCCCAACAACCTTTAGAAACAGCAAGCTGCTAGATGACTACTTTGTGCACTCAGAAGAAAAGGATTGTAGTTATAGTGCTACAGTGCTGCAAAGACAAATTATCCTTTTCTCAGTTGTTTAGGAAGCACTGTGATCCTTTCAACAGGCTATGTCTAAGATGCTTAAGACAAACAGTTCCCTGGGATAATTCAATCCTTTCCTCCAGCATTCATCAGTTTACCTTTCTGTCCTACTTAACAAAACAAAGGACACAGGGAATAGGTTTAAGCCATATTCTAAAAATATAAAGACTTATCCAGAAAGTTAATGTGTTCTCTCACACTTGAATTACAAACATTTCAGACTCCTCTTTCGTAAGTACAAAGGTTTGCCACAAAAACAGAGGTGCAATTAGTCCCTGAGAGATGGCCCATACAAAATTTCTCCTGCACTGAATACTGGTTGCAGCCCACAACCATCTAAGAGTAACACTACAAATAAATACTGAAAGTTGAAAATAGGGGTAAAGAAATGGTGCTATCTTCAAGTTGTAAGGAAGACAAATTTACAATACAAGTTGCAAGCTCAACTCACTTTTTTGACTCCAAACTGATCCGCACATACAGTTTCATAGAGATGAAGCTAGATTTTATGAAGGTAAAGAAGATGGTGGAAGGTAAACAAAACCCCAGAGATTTCAATGAAAACCACATCCTCACTTTGCAGTGCAGATACGCTTTACTCAAAGATATTGAAAGCAAACCCGGAACAAAGCTTCATACAGACTCTTACGCTGACTCTTCTACATCCTGCTCTTCTGCCCACATCTGCTTGCCTGTGGATGGAGCTCAGAACCACCATGTGCTTTGGAGGAACCCAGCCAAGGACAAACAACTCAGACAACAGAAGAACAGCTGACCCTGCTCATGCCTCCTGCTTCAAGGGTGTTTGGCCTCAAAAATGACAAAACTCCAATTTATTGTCATATATATGGCACAGAGAACCCAGTACCATGATGGTCAGGAGCAGCTCAGTTAAAACTGACAATTAGACCTACCATACCTGTGGGGTATTCTTGCTATACCTCTGCTATACAGTCACTTAGGTAACTCAGGTTAACTATATGTCTTCCTTTCATCCTGCAGGCACACATATGCTGTTCCAAGGAGTGAAAATAAAATAGCAAAACAAAAGTGGCTTTGATTTTATATAAAGGTATACAGGTTTGAGAAGATGCTGAAAACAATGACATTGCTGTGACAACAGATACTTACCTGTCTTTAAACATTTCACTAGTAGCAAAAGGAGGGGGAAATAATTTGCATATATAAATAAATAAATCACTTGATCATTAGATGTGAGGGAATTATGAAAGAAAATTTGTATTTCCCATCACACTAAAAAACCTCAACACTCAAAGGAGAGTTAAAAGTCAAAACCTGTTAAATGCTATACAGACTGCCTATAATATTTGGAGTTACGAGTGAACCACTTTATTTATTTTTAATGATTCCTTCCTTTTTAGAGATTCTATACATTTATCACTTTTTGGAGCAGACACTTTCCATGGCATTAGAGATAAGGTATTCAGCCATTGTATATTTCTTGCACGTGTATGAATTGCTTCTTAACACAATTACAAAAAAGCAGTGCTTATTGTTGATCGTCTAGTATCTGAAGTAACTAGTTACAAGAACTGATTTACAGCAAAACCAGAAATTAAGCAAAACCTTGCCAAATTAACTGGCAAGGGAACAGCTGCAGAGAGAGAAAAAACGGGAAAAAAAGACGTCTGAGTCATACAGTTGTTGACAAACACTGTAATAAATACTAAGGCATCAATAAATACACCAACTCCAAGGTATATTTCACACATGGTTCAAAAGCTTAATCACAATAATCTTTGAAAAGTATATAGAAACGCACTATACTTGGATTTTTGTAACTATAAACTATGTAAATTCAGGTTTCATTCAAACTTTTCTTAAAAGTTTCTCAACGACTTAGAGATTCTTTTATATTGATTTGTTATATACATTTGTTACTTCTAAATCATAAGTTCTTAACTGAGAAAATAGTCATGTAAATTACTGAAAAATTCTGATTTGAATTCTAGTTTCCACCGACTACTGCCATGCATTTAATAGCAAGTATTTTTCATGTAGATTTATATCAGTGCTTTCACATAATTTTAAAGTAAAATTATGCATTAGGCTTTTTAACTCAAGTATTAATGCTTCTACTGAAGTATGGTGCTCAGTAAACATCAAAGTTTACAATGCTATAAATCAATAGTGACACATAGACTGCACTATATGCAAATTTCAATATAATCTGATTTCTCTGTTGCTAAAGTAGTTTCATTTTACATTTAAATATCTCATTTTCGAGTACTTAATTGAACATGATAAAAACGATCTGAGATATATTTCCTTGCAATGCAACCAGATTTGCTACTCAGTAACTTCTTACCTTCATGCTTATATGTCATTTCTTGGCAGCCAGAAAAATACAGGCACACCAAAGCACAGAGGCAGAGAAAAAAAGAAAAATATAAAACAAGAAATATGAACCCCATCACACTAGTGTGCAGGCTTTCCACTACCATGAATACAGTTTATTTATTAAAGTTTAAACAAAGACATAAATCCGTAGAGTCCTGCACTTTCCAAACAAGCTGGGCAAATATGTCTTATTTTAAATGCATGACTCCATCAGTCATGAAATCACTGTAACTCCATTCTACATGTCAAAAATAAACAAAACATAAAAAAATACTGTTTCTGAAGTTTCTTAGTTATTTCACCACAAAAAAAATGGGAAAAAAAGAAGCTCCTTGAAAAAAAATCGTGCTTTAAACAGCAAAAGATTCACCTGGTGAATCACAATTTTTTTCCTAGCAAGTCCAATGGCCCATTAGTATAAAAAAAAACAAATAAGCCTCCACCAGTTTAGGCTGCTTCACCTCAGAAAAAACTGTCCTTCAGTACCTGACTATACAGAGTTGCTACATTACTCCTCTAAACACCCTGCAAGCACAGAGGTTATAAAGCCCATCCCACCTGGCTGCTCCTTTCCTCAGGGAACCAGAGCCAGTTGCCAGCACTGTTGCATGGACTCCTATGCCCCATTGGGAATTAGAAGAGTGCTCAGTCAAAGCTACACTAGCAACAGTAACCTAGTGCGCCTACAGAGCTCCAGAAATAACACAGACATCTAATTACAAGAGCAAAAAACGAAACAAAAGCATAAAATTAAAATTTTCAAAATCTTTTCAGCTGAACTGATGTTCAGGGCTGTAAAGGCTACTGGACTGGCCTGGCAGATCATTCACTCAAGCTGTCTCAAGGATGGAGAAAGACATGCCATGGATCCTGTTCCAGGTAACAGGAATCACTGTCAGGAAAATACTCATATTAGGAACAACCACAGCACTGTGCAGTCAGAGCACCTCAGAGATGAAAGAAGTGGAGTGTAGAAGTATCTGTTTAGGAGAAGCTGCAACAGTAGATGAGTGCAAATCTTCACCCTGTGTGCCAAGTTCCTGGTTATTAGAACAAAAAATGAATCTTTCTATACCTTCCAGTTTGAGCTTATCTGACCACTTTCATGAAATCTTATTCTCATGAGTTATTTCATCTCTCAATTTGCCAAGGCAAGTGGGACACATCTGGAAATAGATACAACTCCACAGTCCAACTTGATAATTCACTGTTAATGCTAATTTTGCATTTCACCATCCTTAGAAAAGCAAAGCCAAAGATTTAGATCAGTAATTTCTTATTCCAAGTGTTTGGCTGGGACAGATACATCCATAATTTCGCTACTATTCTATACAGGTTATATCATCTTATGTTATAAAGATATTACACAGACCATAGAAAGAAATACACTTATGCTGTGCATGTCTATATATAGAGCAACTCATCTTAGACTGCTTTTATAATCCATGGAGAGAAACAGGCAATTTTAGGACAAAATTCACACGGCCTGTTTACATATCTACTTCCAACCATTTAATGCTAACATTCTGCCCAGAGTGAGGTGTCTGTATCTCACGTCCGTTAATGACATATAACAAACATTTGCAATGCTTGGTTAAATGAATTCTACCATTTTCATCTGGATTCTTGAAAGAGGCTACAACAATGGAGAAGATGATGGTACAATCTCAACAGCTCATCTGAGTAAGAGATGAGCTCATTCTACAGAGATTGTTTAAAGAAAAAACTGTAGGAAGATTGTGGTACTGATTAATTCATTCTTTCTGAAGTATCTATCATATCCTAAATAAGAAGCACACCCCCACTAACTCTGCTGCTCATTCTGCAGTAAACTCTGCAGAATTCCCCCAATTATAGTACTCTCAGCACAAAAAGAACAGCACTGCCACAATTTTTTTAATGGTATCATGCACATTCTCTCCAATCCTCATGTTGTTCAACTCTTGTTTTGTTCAATAAGGAAAAGAAGACACAACAAAAGCATCAGGTTACTCAAGACAAAAAGGTAAAAGGAAAGGGTACAGAGTCTATGTCAGCTGAAGTTCTATTAACACAGATTTTTAAGATATAAATGCATAGTTACTGAAGTTTCAGCCTATAGAAATCAGCACCACCAGTTATCAATGTCTAAAAATTAAATTAATGAGTTCATTTAATTAGGAACTTCACAATTTACCAAAAGATCCTACACATTTAACTTAAAGTCAGATAAAAGCTAACTATTGGAGAGGACTATAAAAAGTACAGCATAAGTTACATACATATATATAAATGATTTAACATACTTTTTTTAAAATTGATCTCAACACACAAATTTACAGTTATACTACACCAAGAAAGAATGGTTTATGGTTGCTGCAAGTATATTTGGCAAGATCTGTGGTTACTTTTGAATTTTTCTTTTTTACCATCTAAAAGACACACCATTATTAGAAGAAAAATTTCAAGACATTACCAGTGGAACAGAGAATCCCAAAGAATGCATTTTTCAGAGTACAGGCATTAAGAGAATGCAGAGCAATAAAAAAGCACCACCTGGACATTACCAGGAATAGACTGTGCAGAACACACTGACAACAGGCACCCATTTATGACATGTAAGCTACCATATAAACTATAATGATATCTCCACTCTTCACTTCCATTTTTTCCCTCTTAACCCCATTTCCCTCCCCTCACATGCTCCAGGTTGCTAATGTTCAACTTCACAAAAAAAATTATTCAGCAAATTAATTACTTTAAGTACATGTTACAATAAACATTGAAGGTACATTCCAAAGCAAAACTTTCCTGTTTCTACAATCTAAATTTTTCTCTTGTACTTTGTAATCTAGAGTAGAGTCGTTGGAATCTTCTTACTATTTATATATCACATACAAAAATATGAGTTCAGTAACATCCCTAGCATGAGTCAAAGTTTTCCACTGTGATTAAGCACTATGTTGGTAGTTTAAAGGGTGTATGTTCTTGTAAAAGGACTGAGCATTTGTCCTTTGAAATGTTTGTTGTTTCAAGTCGTTGAGTCATTTAGGCCTTAAGCCACTTGAATATTCAGGCCACAGTGGCTAAAAGGGTAATTTTACTGTTTGCTTAAAACAAACCCCAAAACAACATCACTTGTGTGCAGTACAACACTTGCAGCTCCTGAATTATCCTAAAAAAATTAAGCACTCACCAGAGAAAACAGAAGAATTATATGGTTTTTTCCCATTAAGTAGAGCTTTAAATTCAGGCGGTATTTGAAACAGGTGTTGTTCACAACAACAGAAATGCATTAATAACCGAAGGTTTGCTCACCTTTGGAGGCTTCAGACTTTTCCTCCTCTGTTTTTTAGACCGCAATAACCGTTCTCTTTCCTAGAAGGAAAGAGAACATTTTGGTATGGGTTTGTTTTAAAACTATACTTAGATATGTCTAACACAAAGAAATGTCATTAACATTTTCTTAAAGCCTATGGTAAAGCTAACGCAATGTCTTTATCCTTTTGAATAACTCCGTGTTGATAGAACACCACCCTGTACTGCAGCTTTATCCCTGTAGCAAACAAACCTTCAGCCATATCCTTCAAGCATTTGATGGGAAGTTGGCCAGAAAAGGCTTTGTTAAATACTGGGCACAGATTTCTGAAAGTTCCTTTGACTCTTTTACCAAGAAGCTCACTATGGAAACAGAATTCACAGTCTCACTCCAGTGTTCAATCATCCTGAAGAAGCAGGTCTGTAGCCAAAAATTAGTCCAGTCTTAGTAATTACAAGTCATTGTATCAGGCATACTCTGATATTCGAGCACACATAAGCAGTGTTATATGTGACTTATCCTTGTAGGGCAAAAGTCTCAAATCCAAAGACATTCTCAGTCTGTCAACTTAGTGTCTTTTTTCTGGCGAGACTTTGGCGCAAGTTCACAATTAACTATACCATAACACGAGGAGGTTGTGACTGGAAATGCAAGACTTATGTATATCTAAATCCAAGAATACTGCCTTGAATTCCAAAGAAGAGGAAGAAGAGAAGGTAAAAAAAATGCAAAGGAGCAAGCAAAAAACCCCCAAAACACAGGAGGCAGGTGCTCTGTCTTCTTGGTTTTTTCCTGATTCTTTCCTTAGCTCTGCATCTTTGTTTGCAGCACCTCTGTTTTTGAAAGACTGATTGCAGTTCCAAGTGCTTTGCTAGCAGTTATTGCTCACTACATGGTATTTTTCTATTCAGAGTTATTTGCTTCACATTCAGTTCAGAAACTGGACAAATAAGAAGCTCCCAGTGGAAAATACAATACAATTAATTATCAGCACATTGTTCCAGGAATTAAGTTTTGGGAAAAAAAAATAATTGAGAAAAGCACAGCAACTTATATAGTATCTTGAATACATGTGGTTTGAAAAATAGGAAAAGTAATGATTACTAAGGTAGAATGGTGCAGGTATATCATGCTGTAGAATAATATAACAATTTAAGCTAAAGTCGAAATCAGACAGTTGAATTTTATACTGTTGAACAAAAATCCTGTCTTCTCAGGTACCTAGTTAAGGCATGTTAACTAGGGTCTCCTGCCTCCCAAGCAGGTGTCCAAACAGATGGATTTTCCTCTCATCTCACTTCAGTGCAGAATGAACAAACACTTCCAAAACTCCAGTCCTTCCTGTTTCTAATCTTGTTTGTAAGAAGACTGATTAGTTTACTATCTCAATAATACATCAAGCTACCAGAACAATAATAATGCCAATTAAAAGCCACCCGCATATTTTGCAGTCATCTAAGTTTCCCTTGATAGCTTTCCTTTTAAGAATTAACCAGAACACCACTATTGTGGGAGAACTCAAGTTGGCATGGTTTCAACAGCATCAAAAGTATCCGACAGAGGACACTGTTAATCAGTTCAGACAACCCTATTGCCTAAGACTAATGTTCTTATTTCTCTGTATCATATTGGTCTCAGCTGGAGTTAAGCTGATGATTTTTATACTAATCAGGTATGGGACATTTGAGTCATTCTTGATAACTATGATACATTCGTATTCTGTAGAGGCGCAGTTTGGGTCAGAAATGATAGCTCAAAAGCATAATGAAGTGCAGAATTCCACTGCATTCACATAGAAGGCAAAACCTCAATTAGTTCGTACTGCCAACCAAAGCAGTACCCTAGTTAATAATTTTACTTATTTCTGCCAGTGGAATAATATCTGTAAATAGGAAAAACAGCAAAAATGAAACCATAGTTTAAAATATTTATTTATTTTACTTTCACACTAAACACAAGTTAATACTATTTGACCAGTCAGGATACATTATATTTCCTCACATCACTATCTGAGACAGTAAAAAGAGAGTCCTTTCATATCCACTTTACACTGAAATATAAGAGAGGTTATATCTGCCATATACTGCACATTTAATATCATATCATGGTCCCTGCCTGTACAGTTGTATTTGGAAGGCAAAGCAGCACTGCTTTGTGAACTAGACCCTACATCAGAGCTTCTGAGTAACATCCTACTGCTTGGAACACTGTGCCACTGGAGAATGAACTCAGACATCAACTTTTGGCACTGATTTCAGAGAAAAATCCTGGGTCAAAATCTCAGGGAACTGCCAAGAATAGAGACAATGTTCCAGATACAGCAATAACACATCTTGTTGTTTTATCTTTTTGGATCCTCTATTTTTATCTTCAAAGCTGCATCCAATTGTTTCATTTTCTATTTAGATAGAATGCTCTTAAATTCTTTTTATCATTTTGTAACTGCCAGAAGTGCCATTTGAGATGTCTGAGTCTGCCTGAGTTCCAGATGCTGCTCCAGAAGGGCAAAGGTCTCAGAGATGATATAGAATTTCTGCCAGCACCAGAAAGGGATATCATAAATTGCACTTAATAGCACTAGACACCTCTAACACAACTTGAAACATTCCCGATCAAATAGTGCAAACATCTATGAGCATCACCTTAAGAAACCTTCAGAGTCAGAAGGCAGCAGCTGTGCAACTCTAACGCTAAATTGTGCCGCTACCTTTGGTTTGATGAACAGTGCATATTTCTCCCCATTTGTTATAAGGACAGCCAGTGTGGCCAGCTCAGTTAGAGATGCTTAGCCAGGGGAAATTATTGCCATCATGCATGCTCCTTTCTTTTAGGAGAAGTTCTAGTGCTTGGGTTTGCATCAGGATTTATATCCAAGACATTTTAGTCATTAAGTTTTGGAAAGTGTCCTTTCCTCAAGTTTCTCAGTTGTTGGCACCCAATTTGGCAAGTAAATAATGGAATGATGATGCACTTTCTTCATGAGCAGCTCATAATAAGTAAATACTTTATAATACAAAAATTCATACACATTCCAAAGAAATTCATTCACTACCTGAGAAATAACAAGAACCCTTTGACACCAAAAAACTATTTCTGTATTACTACTACAACTGGACTTAAGACATTCATCTCACATCTTTAGCTTGCCTATAGATGTGTGTGCATGCACATGTGTATACCAGTCATGAACATTACCACTGTGAGATCATCAATAACATGCTGTTGTTCTTTGACTTGCAGTCTAAGGAACTCAATTTCTTGTTCCTCTCGTGTGCTGCTGAGATCATTCAAAGATGTGTGCCTCTTCAGCGCTGGTTGTGCAGATAACTTCTCTTTCTACAAAAAAAAAAAAAAAAGTAAAAGAATATTTTAAAGTGTCTTGCTGTAACTAGAGAAAAATTCTCAGGTGTGATGTAGCAATCAAGAATTCTTTGGATTAATCAGTGCATACTCCATTACAACACAAGGCCTCTTTCAACCAAAAAAAATACACATTCTGTATGCCTTAGTGTTAATCTCTCACATAAAATATTTTAAAACAGAATCAAAGTACACAGAAAAATTAGCAGAGAAGTGAACTCAATGATCTAGCATAGTACATGCACTCAAATTCAGTTCTGATCATAAAAGCTTCTAATCATAAAAGCAGTATTTATTAAAGCAGATTTTTAGTCATAACTTTTTATAGCCTGCAAAATATTTTATCTATCTGTGATCCTTTTCCTTAATCACTGTGAATTTATACAACACAAAGCACATGCCACTCTGAATTTAGAATATGAATATTCAGCTCCATTGTCTGTATTTGACAGTTGCACCATCCCACTGTGGAGACTGATCTGTTTGAGTTGGAATAAAAGCCTCACAGGCACTTCCACCTCAAAGTAGATGTGTGCAATGTGTTCTTATAACATGACATCAGAGACAATCACTTACCAGTTCTACATTTTCCCTTGATAGATTTTTTATTTTTTCTTCCATTCTCTGGATACTTTGCAACATATCATCATTTTTTTTGCTCATCCTCTTATTTTTTTCTACCAAAGGCTTCAGCTGACTTTCTGTCTCCCGAGAACGTTTCAGCTGTACATGGCAAAGGAACAAAGTTAGCTGAGCTTTAGTTTACCATTGCAGGAAAGAAGAAATAGCTGTGGTTTCACTTGCCTTTCTTCATTCGGAAAGTTTAGCACTTTTGCTAAGTGGCATCTGATATAGACTACTGCTGAACTAGGAACTACAGGAGTCCAAACTAATAAGGCATGGCCTTTTTTTACAGTCTACCAAAACACTAGATCTGGTCACTGAATTTTTCTCTTGGCAGACACTTATGATGATCCGTAACAGTGATTTCTTTACAAACTAATCTCAATGTATATAAGCTTCTTGTGACCAACTAGGTCTCTAAGCAAGTTGTTCCCACCAATTATCCCTCAGTAGAAGGACACTCTTCCTTCTCTTCTTTAAAAAAACCTTCACCTAATGTGTAATTAGAGCAATGAGAAAGTCAGCCAGAGGGCACAGATTCAATCTCAGCATTCTGCTGACATTTTCAAGCTGCTCAATTTTGCTCCTGTGGTTTTACGATGTTAGACAATTACACAAAGCAAATTGCTGCTCTTTCTTGTATTTGTGTGTATTCAATATTTCACTCTATTTAATGAGCTGCTTTGTTTGGAAAAAAAAATCTATTTTTTTCCCAATCAAAAGATTTTTGAATTTACTGAGTTTTAACTGGAAATGAGAAAAAGACAGTCTTTTTGCTGAGATAATTCCACTGAGTACTTGCTTGTCTATTTCATTCTCAAAAGACAATTAGTTTTCACAGTGCTTAATCACGTGGCCTTACTGATATTACTGATATTATTTTAAGTAATATTGTCTCACAATATGATAAAACCTACTCCATACCTCTTCCAAAATATATTTCTTACATCTCTAAATCAAGAATCAAGAAGAGCACTTGACTGAGTCATAGAGGGACACTGTCTAGAGGGACACTATCTGAAGGATACAGATTTCTTCAGGGATGTTTTGAATTACTTATGCTCACAGAGAGGACTAGGAGGCTGAATTATCTTGAAAAAAAGGCAAGATGTTCTTGAGAGTACAGAGCAGAGAAAAGCAACTGTACCAGGAAAACTGAGGTGAAAAAACCCAAAACAACAAACACCAAGGCTAAGTAGGAAAAATGGCAAAGTATACCCAGGCTAAAACATATGTTCTTCTTATGCCAAGAAACTTAAATTGTTAACCAGGAATCAATTTTTGGCCTGTGAATGGGCTGTTTAGACTATAAAACTATTTAAAGATGAAAAGTTTAATGAAAAAGACACAATTATGTTCTAAATTCATTCAAATTTAGCCTAGCATTGTTCAGTTGTTCAACCTTTATTAAGATAGATTCGGGCAAGATGTTGGACAAGAAAATTTCAAGAATTAGATTTTCTGATAATCACTGAGATGTCATAACTAAATCAAGTCGCTTTATTGTAAAGCAAAGCCTTCTCATCTCAACATGAAGAGCTAAGTCTGACAAAGCAAGGAGGAAGATGTCAATGTTTCACAAAGATGTCAATGTTTCACAAAGATGTCAGTGTTTCACTCATCTATAGGACCGACATATGGCACCACTTCAGCCCTCACCATACATAATAGAATTATTTTACAATCAGATACATAGGCTCCATCTGTTTAGAATGAAAAATCTTTTCTACCACCACTAAAATTAGGGCATTATAGGACATGTGTAAAAATTCCTGTTGTGAAACTCACCTCCCAGTGCAGTCAATGGGAGTTTTACCATTAACCTCAGTACGAGCAATTAAGTAGCAAGCTGATAAAATTCATTCTTAAAATTCATGTCATATCCTTTCTTTTGTAAGTTACTATCCCTCTCCTAGGATAATTTCACCTACTTAAGAGATTTCCCTTGAGTAATGGCAGATATTTCATCATTAACACAAGAAAGCTTTTTTAACTCCTGGCTAATATAAGCTTGTCATAAAAACAATGTCAAATTTCAAAAATATTAATACAGTAATTTAAGTGCATAGATTATGCATGTTTTACACAACATCCTTACACAGTGCCACAGGCAAGATACCAGTCAATTTGATTACAATGACCTTAAAATAAATTTGTACATTTTTATTTTTGAGGAACAAGAAAGATTCCATCCATGTCTTCTATGATCACAAGATGAATTTCTGTAGAAATCTGTTATATTTAGATATAATTGATTGAAACCAACAGGACTAATTTGTAAATTATTTATAATACTGACTTTCCAACATTAAATCTTTTGCTATACAGATGCCCTCCCAGTCACCATCTGTGTTATTACTAATTAATTTACCAGTTCATTTCTTTCATCTGCTAAGAGAGTATTTCTGTCTTCCAGCTTCCTTATTACAGCATTCAGTTCAGCGATTTTTAACTGAAATCTCCGCACATCTCGTTCATCCAAATGCTGCTCCTTTACATCAAAAACATAGAGACATATAAAATCATCTTTAAAAAAATATTTTACTATCCTTAATTTAATATCATGGTTTAGCAAGTAGATTGTGTAAATTTAAAATACACTCATACATCAGTGTCTGGAAAACCTACTTTAATTAACTGAAACACTAAACAATAACATCCTGTGAATATGCTACCTGAACAGTGTCTGCTTGTGAAATGTATGTAAAGGTCTAACAATTAAAAAAAAAAGGAAAAAAAAAACAAAACACCAAAACCAAACAGTAGACAAATAATATTTCATGTATAACAGGTTACTTCTCACCAGATTCCTTACTCTGAGCTAAAACAATTCTAGTGTATAGGACACAGATTAAAATCACATGAGTCAAGTTTTGAGAAGCAGAGTACCTATTTGCCAATGGTTAAAATATTCCTAGATTAATGAAATAGTAAGGAAATACTGGGGTTCACAGCTGGAGATCACAATGTAAATTCTACAAGTTCTATATCCACATATTTTTCAACATTCTTTGCAATTTAAGAGGTCCAAGGAGTTTCTAAATTATCAGTGAAACAGTACAGTGCAGTGCAGGGCCATTTACCATTAATTGGTCCTTGCAGTATTTTAAAAGTAACCACAAACCCAACGTGAACACCCAGGCAGCAATTACCCTGTGTCAAACATCTGAAGAAAAAACAATTTTCTTACCGGACTTCCCATGAGTTCAGTGATATCTCCTACTCCTGCAGGAAGCTCTCTCTTAGGACTACTATGGTATCGTTCTGCCTCCTTCACTTGGACAAGTTGTTCATCCAAAGCTTCTTTCTGAAGGAGCAGTTTCTGTGTATGGCCTGCCTGGACACCAAGGTCTTTCTCCAGAGCTAGAATCACCCTGTCTTTGCCTTTTATCTCGTCCATCTGGAAAGAAAAAATGCAAGAAGGAAGTTTCTGTAACATCCCCAACTGCTCACTGATTGCACACCTACAAACTTGCAAAAACAAAGTTCTGTTTCTGTGAGAATTTTATCAGCACCCAAACTGTGAGTGCCAAAAAAAGAAAATACATCTTTTCTGAAGCCTTTTCCTCTCTCCTTAAACAAGTTTCAGCTTTCACTTAATCATGAGTTTGCTTGGTAAGGTTTCAACTCAAGAGACAAATGAAATCAGATGCAAAGATACAGTGAAACAGAATACATAAGCACTGAAAACATCCACTTCATCTGAGGATACATACTTCTGTAAGAAGAAAAATCTCCCTTCACTATGTTTCAGAAGGAAAAGGACTAGTACAAGATAACACACAAACACACCTTTTAAAACTTACCCGGGCTTTGTTTTAAAGCTTGAGCCATAAACATTTGCCCCATATTGACTCTCTCTTTATTAGTGAAAATCACATGTGGTAAATCTCTTCACAAGTATTTAAAAATTAGTAGTGTATACATACACAATATTAAAACTGAAAATCTTAAGCATACCTATGTATTTTATGTGCCCTTGTTATAAGATCAAACGAGGACTAGTCTTTGTGCAGAAGGAAAAAAGTAAAAGCACACAGAGCATTGGAATAAAGGGTAGGAAGAAATAGTTCTTAAACACCCTCTATGGTTACTGAACTGTGTGTTCATACATCTCCATAACAAATAAAGCACACTGCTCGCAGTGATCTACTGAAGCTCTCATAGGATTTGTCCCTCACAGCATCAGTGTTAAATTCACTTTGGTACTATTCCAAATCCTAGAGGAAGTGACAATCTGCAGCAGTTACTATAGTAACAGATTTCTTAAAAAGAATGTTAACCATTTACAATATATTTGTTGGAACTGTGCTGTATTACCTTCAGTTTACAAAACTATTTTCTTGGCCAACAGAAACCCATAGAATTTTGAAAATAAAACTATTATAACCTTATTTGAAAAAATAAAATGAAATCATGAACTTGTTAAATCATACACTTGTTTATTATAGTCCTACATCCATAGTAGTCCTTTATTTCAAGTTACATCAAAACAAAAAGAAGATTTAAAAAAAAAGGAAGTGTTGGAAGTAATTTATAGTTCAGTCTAAGTGATGTACAGGATTAACACAATGAGATTACATGATTGGATGCAATTTGCTTCTTCAGGATTCTTTCCTTAATCCTTTCACAGTCTACAAAGCACGTGAAATGCATTTGTGTAAGGAATCTGAGTGGCAGGAGATGGCCTGGTTGAACCATGATAAAAGATAAAAAGGTCAGATTTGAAGTGAGTAATCTGGTCTAGACTACTTTTAAGTTCTCACTGGAACTGATGAAGATTGGTTCTGATGGAGATTTCTTTCCTGATGTGGAAAAGTTGCTAGGTCCCAACTCCTCACACAGTAAATAAAAACAATACTTCCCAGTATGTGAATTCTCATTTGTGAGACTTCAAAGTCTCACAAGACTGTCAAAAAGGACTTGCAGGAAAAGAATGCAGTTTTTATTAATGGAAGAATTTGCAACATGCAGGATTTCAGAGGGACTGTGCAGTGAACAATGACAAAAATTAAGCAGCTGCTTCATTTACTGAGTGCTATCTGTCATGTACACCGATCTATCAGAGAGCCATTGGGAGGAAAAATGTCATGTAACTAAATACTGTGGAGAGTTTCACTTTCAGTTACACAGGTGTTTGCACTGAACATCCATATAACTGACACAGGAATTTTTCCATGCAAGGCACACATTTCATAAGAAGACCCAAGTTTACATTGGCAGCTGTAATTTCAGTTACCCAATTAGTAGCATATTTCATACTCTATAAAGTTCCACAACTGAAATGGTAAATGCAATGACATATGTTTTAAGTTGGAAGAAAAAAGAAAGCACAATCTCCATGTGTCTGCTGAACTGATTGTTTGAAACAGGTGTGACCAGTGCAGTCACACCCGTGTCACCCTCCTCGCACACTTCCATTGATCACACGAGCTCACACAGATTAAGAGAGAAATGCCAGGAAAGAGCATGGCTCTGGGTGGAGGTTAGGGAAGAGAGAATTCTCCTCTGCTCTTCTTACTAGTCTTTCTCCCACCATAAAATCTACACATAGGGAAACTTTCAGAAAAAAACCCCCAAACACCCCATGTTCCAATCAAATAGAAAAATCTTTGAGACGCTGAAAATAATTAAAAATTGCAATATAATTGTAATGACTACAAATCTATTCTATTTTAAGTTGCAGGTAAACACTAGAGAACCTCTTACTCCTGTAAACATTTGTATGTGCACACACACAAATATACAAAACATTGCAACAGCACTTTTTTATAAGCACAAACTACCAGAACAAAGAATTTCTAATCAACTCAACTTACCACGAACCGATAAAGACGAATAGAACTGCATCAAGAACACCTCTAAGTTCTGTTTCAGAAGCCTTGGGATCAATACAATTCTCCTATCTTCAAGGGAACAGGTACATATCCAGTGTAACTACATCAACCTAGTTAATGTCTCAATTTTCTTAAATTTACCCCAATTCCTGACCAAAAGAACTGACTACTTTTACAGACTTGCACAGTACAGAGCGAATTTGTTCATCCTCCCTGCCTACTTTCTCAACAGAGAATACAAATTGCTCCAGAGCACAGAAAAAAGGAAGAGAAATATTTTACAGCAATGCAACATCCCTCAGTTCCACGTGGGAGAGATAGCAGGTCAAGGGCCCAGAAGGTAATGAAAGAGGAGGTACATGTCTAGGAAAAGGATGGTTTAGGTTTAAACTGAACAAAAGCTGCCATAGAAGAAAGGTCCACTTCCAACATAAAGGAAAACAGCCTAATATAATTAGGTATGCATTAGGTATGTATATTATACTATGTATTACATACCTCTGTTTTAGTGGGGAGAAGAGTATCTTCCATTAGGCAAATGAAAATCCAAATGGATTAGTAAAGGTTTCCTACTGCTTGCTATTTTGATCAAGCACATATTATGGAAGCAACACTATCATAGCCAAGATTGTCTAAGAATCTACATGGTCTAAGAGAGAAGTAATATTTTTTATTAGACTAAGTGACAGAGTTGGAAAGAAAGCTTTCAGGTACAGAAACACTTCAGTTGATCAAACTAAGAAGCATTTTCATGTTTCCCTCCATGGCACTGTTCCTACTTGAAGGAACAACATGTGGCAACTGGAACCTGACTGCACTAATCTCCTACCACTGCTTTTGTGTGATCCTGCTTGTACTACAACTCGTTTGAGACCTCTCACTAAGATACCATCTTTTCTTCCAACATATTTAGCACAATGAGATCCCAATCCATGCACTGGACTCACAGGTATTGTGTTAAATCAAATATATTATTCCAGAAATTCCTTCCAACTGGTTTCTTTGTTTTCAAATTTGTTCTCCGTTTAAGACAAATTTGCCCACTGTTTGCAGCTACAAAGTACAACAAGGTCACATGAACTCTTTACATTCTGTTTTGTATAGATTTTAAACGCCTTTAGAATTGTGATTTTTTTTTTTACACACGGTACAATTCAGTACAAAAAGTCTGTGATAGGAAGACAGTGGAGCAACATGAGGTCAGAACACGTTTTCAATTACATGTTTCGAGAAGAAAAGTAGCAGAAATATCCCCTGAAAGACTATTTTAAAGAAAATAAGATCATTCACAAGCACACGCAGAGGGAAATTACTGAGAAATCACCCTGAGTAGCATAGGTAACTCTGGAGCTCTTGGTTAAAATTAGAGCTTTCTAAAGTATCAATTCTTAAAGGGTTTTGTGCTATCATATGTTAGGTGCTGAACACAGACACTACACACATTATGCCAAGAAGAGCTAGCGTTTATAGCCTGTGTCAAAATTACCCAGGTTCCTAAGAGCAGGTATCTAACTGCCTCCTAACAACTGAGAGAAATGAGCAGAAATGAGTCTTTTAATAATATTTATCAAACATGAAAGAAAACCAAGCCGATTGTTGGAAAAAGTATCCTCTGCCAATTATTCCACACTTCAATAGCTACAGTGAATGAAAAGTCAGAGACCTTTGGGGGAACTTTAGCCTCACACAAAGTTGAAAGAGAAATTCCCAGGGAATTAAAAACCACATCTATCAAGGCAGTGACATACTCAGTTTCCAAAGTGGAAAAAGCCAGCTGCTGCATTGCCAAGTGTAAGACTTTCCTCTTTAACCATCCTTGTCAAATTTATCTCCTGGCCAACTGCAGAAAAAATTTCTACAGTGCTCTTCTCCAGAAGTTTAATTAATCTTCATACTAAATGCCTGACATTGAAAATAGGGCTATCTTGACAGAAGAGGTATTGCTGGTTACTAGAGAAATTGCTGGTTACTAGGAAGAACAAAAAGGAGATGCTACTCAAAAAAGCAGGTAAAGATTAAACCAAATGGAATTAACACCTTTTACATTTATAAAGGGACACTAAGATCTAACAAAAATATCCCAAGCTGAAAGCCCACCTGGAGGGAGGAATTGTAATATTCCAGTGTTATGCATAGCATTCTCTACACCAGACAGGGTCAACTAGTTAAATAAATGTTTGCTGCTTATTTAGGAATCTTAGGGGGAAAAGGGACAAAACATGACAGCCATTCAGTGGAGTATTGAGGTTCACAGACACAGGTAGATATGACTTATTCTTAATTTAATGTGTAATTTTTCTAAACCAAAGTCAATATTTTCTTCCCCTAGCTTTTTCCATAATTTTTTTAAAGTATTTTAATTTTATAGGCAAGGCATATATTAAAAGTTTTGATAAATTATACAAGAAATGCCACATGGGCAGAAAATTCCAGAACTTACTGATAGCAGGTTTCTCACATCTTTCTCAAAAGTCATTATTGTAGTCAGTTACAATCTCTATACTGGATTTCTCCTGTTACCTATCCCAAGTGTTCATTAACAGAGCTATAACGAACAAGTAGTTGTAAACATGAAAAATGTAGCAGAACTAAGTAATACAAACTTTAGAATATTTTTGTCCAGGTGCCACATCACAGGCAACTTTTGTGGATTTTTAATACTGTTCCATGTTTTTCACAGAGATATAAAAGTCAAATTTGTGACCTACTTACCCTAATAGACTTTTTAGAAAATACTAAGAACAAACATAAAATGCTGAGCCTGCACTGTAAAAAAAGGTTTTATTATATCTGCTTGGTTCAGGCTAAAACAAGGTCTGGTTGGAATGCTGTCCTGTTAGCTCCTGAGAGGACAAGCATAAATCTTCAGAGGACAGAAAGCCAAGTATTATTTGCAGTCCTACAGTGCTGGAAGTGATGGAAGGGTCCTTGAAGGAGATTAGCTCAGCCTTGGAATGCAGCTGAAACGTGCATCTCAAACAGATGGCAAAATCCAGGGAAGCAGCTACTATTTGGTATCAGCAACTGTGTGTGAAATACATGCGGGTTTAAGTGGCTGAGAAGAAGCAGGAGGCTACAGCAGGCTCTACCCAACCAGGCACAACTGCACTGGATGATTCAAAGCTCAGCCTTCCAAATTTGAGACTTTGGTTAGGAATCAGAACTCCTATGTATGTGCCACTGCACAAGTGAAGTGAGTAAAGCCAAGCTCCACCCTTCTCCTCAGGCCAGCGAAGGGTCAGGTAGTGCCCTGACAACAGCCAAGTGTCCTTCTGTTCCAGAATTTTTGGAGACAAAAGGTCTCTGCATTGCCCCCAGAGCTGTATGTAACATAAAGATACGAATTTCACTGCCTTAAAATGGCAAAATCCTAGTAATGGGAATGCGGGAGAATGTGAATGTTGTTAGAAAATTGTTGCTACCACTGCAAAGTATATAATTTTGGTTTTTGGTGGAGTGTTAAACCTCTGCTTCTGCTATTTTTCAGGTTTTACTGAAAAAGAGTTGCTGAATCTCTTACAACGTAGAAGTTTTGGTTTTTTTTGGTCTTCTAAATTTTATCCTTTGAAAATGAAAGGGAATAACACATTTCAACAGCTTCACCAAATGCCCAGATGAAGAAGTGGAATGCATCTTCCTCAAATTTGTGGATGATACCAAATTTGGGAGAGCTGTTACTACACTAGAGGACAGGAACACCATTAGAGGGACTTAGACACGTTGGAGAAACGAGCCAAAAAACCTAAGACAGATACAATGTCCTGTCCCTGGGAGAGTTCAATTGCCTGCAACAGAAAAGGTTGGATGCCAATTGAAGTTGCCAGTTCTGCAATGGGAATAAAGACAAAGAAAGAAAAAAGGAGAGACTTTGGTGTCCTGTAGGGCAAGTTGGATATGGGTCAGTGGTGAGAGCTTGCACTGATTGAAGTTAACTTTACACTGTGCCAAACCAGGAGGAGCGTAGCCAGAAGAACAGAGAAGCAATTTAGCCTTTTATTAAGCACTTATGAAACCACACTACTTTGGGGCTCACCAGCACAAAAAAATGTATTGACAAACTGGCATAAGTGCCATATAACTGGAGGAAGGCCAGTAAGACCATTACGGGGCTGCAGCACACAGCATTCAAGGAATGGGTGAAGGTGCCAGGCTCGCTCAGCCAGCCAAGGGAAGAAGGCAGGATGCATTACAAGTGCAGATACCCCTTCAGCTATCTCAAGGGGGACACAGGGATGAACAAAGCAGACATTTCTCCAAGACGCACAGCAAAAGGATTGGAGTGACAATCAAAGTTACAGAAAGAGGAAGAAAGAAATTTCACAGTGACTGGGCACTGGGGCAGGCTGTCACAGAGACTGTCTAATTCCATCTTGGGAGATTTTCAAATTGAACTGGAGGAGGCCCAGATCAACCTGATCCAACTTTCAAGGCAGCACTGTTTTCAGCAGAACATTGGACCAGCTGACCTTTAGAGGACGCTCACCAGCTAAATTTTTCCATGATTGTATGATACAGTTCACATACGGAATGTCAATGCTACATAATACACTAGGGACTTACAAACAACACATTAAGAGCTGTGCAAGGTTAGAAAATAGGATTTGTGAAAGACATGACTTGACATTTTGTTTTGTCCTGAATGGGAATAGCTAATCCTTAATTCTGAAAAGATGTTACCCTCAGTCTTTCAGAAGCTTTCATTTAAATCATGAGATGAAGGGTTATACATACACAAAACTGAAATTATAATATTTAAAAATATCAATATAAATGGTATATAAGCTTATTCCATAAGGGGTTTTTTCCCTTGAATTTTCAGTCAAACTGTGTTGATTTCTATCTTTAAAAACTGCTTAATCTATTAGTTTGAATCATATTTTTCCATGTACTGCATTATATATATATTTGGCAAACACCAAACAGAAGAAAGATTTCACATTGGAAGGAGTTTTTAATTTATGCAGCAAGATAATTTGGACTAAGGAGACTAAGGATACTTAAATAGTGCATCTGTCTCCATAAATCACGGCTGAGCAGGAACTTCTGAAAATCACTAGTGAAAACAATTTCTTTTACTTTGATTCTATTAACAGCAAAAGGATTTTTTGCCTTGCAACTATGAATCTGCAGTACTGTCACATTACCCTTCAGACAATTTTTATGAGGCTATTTGAAAATACAATTGAAATATGTAAATTTAATTCATCTGGTGTACTGTGTGCTCTCTTAAACAAGGACCTTATTGTGCATGTAATAAGACCAGTGGAATCCTTTATAATGATTCTGCGGTTAAGAAAACTGGGACTATTTTACATTGAAGTGAGATAAGTCTTTCAATTAATTTCAAGATAAGATGTTTAAGAATATTTAGGAAGACTGCATGTGTAAAGATTTTAACAGTGCACAATGGTATTTAGCTGTTGAAAATGGTATTTAGCTGTTGCATAGTTTTGATGTTAAAGACATTTCTAATAGAAGAAATAATATGTACTAAAACCATACACCACAAAATGCAGGATGTAAGTGTCATCTAATTATTCCAAAGTTTAAATATTATGTTTATATTAACAGTGTTCACAAAATAAACATTCAGTTTCTTTCTTATTCAGGAAATACTATAAACGAGTAGATCAGTGATGCCATAATTCAATGACTGGGCTTTTGCATGTATTTTCCAAGGCAAGCTCTGTAAAATGTCCATTATTCTTATCTCTGCAAAAACAGTACCTAGGAAAATATGCCTTGCAAAGTAAGGGCCTTCTTAAAAATAGTGTGCCAGTAGTCCCAGAATAAATGTAACCTCTAACTAATATGATACAGTTAATAGCCACGCCTTCCTTCCCAGCTGTGCTGATAACAGAGTAAGGTTGGTCCGTTTCCAACAATGTGAACATGCTATTTCAACAATGTCAGGCAAAAGAGAGAGACTTTACTCACCCCTGAAAACTAACTTTACTCCTGACATCAAAACCAAGTAAGTCAGTTAAATGACAAGCTTAATCAAGGCCTAGGAAAAACTGGCTGAAATAAACTGTTATTTTGCATACTTTTCTAAATTTAAATTAAAACATTAAATGCCTTGGTAGCACAGTTCTGCTCTTCAACCTACTTTGTAAACACAACTTAATAAACTCAACTTTTTGTGACCATTAATCAGGTCTATAGTAAACTTACCTTAGACCAGACCTCAGAAGGGAAGCAGACATACCTATTACAAGGATGTCATTAAAAGAGAAGGCTGTTGACACAGTGTTATTTAGGTATGTACATGTTTGCATATGCAGCCCTCAGTGGGATGTATGCTTTGAGTCTGTTGATATTGAAACTACATGAACAAAAAATTCAACTATGATTTTGTATACCTTTTAAAAAAAAAAAAACTGATCCATAAAAACAGGTTTTAACATTTTTCCTTCATGCAGATTATTTTTCAGTTTGCTATTTCTGATTTTTTCCTTTACTTTCATTTGCTGTTTTTTAATGTTAATTCTATTTATAAGTATCTGAATCTGTATCAACATAGTTTTCATTCTATAGAACAATACAACTGTTCAAACTCAAAATATGGGCTGAAAAAATAAAGTAATATCTGTTCTTGCTTTCTTTTCTGATTTCCCAAGATCTCTCTTTATTTTTAAGACATCTATTTCATTTGTTTCTCCAGTTTGTTGCTAGCTATTTATATTTCTGGCTTCTTAGCTGACAACACATTGTGTTTATGCATATATACAAATGAGAATATATTTTCTTGGGGGGTGGGGGAATAAAATCCACATCAATTAGAATTTCTTAAATTAATGAAAACATTTATATCACTGCTATATTGCCAGCTGCAGGAACTGACAAATTCCAATATAGTTTCATACTGCACAGAGAAAAAGCGGTTATTATTTTTTGACAAATAGCTATTTTCCTTTCCCCTATTATTCCCCATTCAGTCTTGTGTCTATTGAGATTTATTGGGTATTTTTCATTGCTCAATTCAAAACTATGAAGACAATCTCATAATTGATTAATCATATTTCTAAAATACTGACATTTGTACAATAATAGCATACCAGTTCATGTACTCAATACAATTGTATCCATACATGCATAGACAATGGATTTTGTTATTTTCCTTTCTCAATACTTATTTTTTGATAACAGCCAAGAATTGCAAGATTTTATTCAAATTAGTCATGGGTATTTCAATTAATGGCAAAAATACTGATTTTTTTTTCCAGTTGCATTATCTATAAGAAATACATTTGCAAAAGTAACTTGTGATCTGAAATGCAAAATAAAGCAGCCACGTCTGACAAGACAATCAGACTGCATCCTGAATTACTCTATTTGAATTTGAATTACAGTATGACCAGCCCATTTAGGCTGTTAATCTCAAAGATGCTGGTTTCTTAATAGTGCCATAACACACTACAGACATACCAAAGAGCACATTAATTGAAGCTCAGTTACAGAACTGTGCTAATATTAATGACACTGACTGTCACATCCTTGCCATTTCATCCCACTAGAGTAGGAACCAACTGAGAACCCCAAATCCAGACCTGACAGGGTTAAATTGAAATTGAAGGCAAGCATCCCTTGAACTAATTAAAATGGAAGGGAAAGGAGAGAGGGAAATATCCTGATGATCAGATTCTATAATCCCACTTGCTCTCTCAAAGGAACAGAGCAGCATCCAGGAACCCTGCAATTTTTTTTACCTCGCCCCAGATTTAAAGACTGCCCTACACAATAACAACTGCCTAAATTGCTACCTAGAAGAAACACTTCTCAAAAAAAATAAACCAAATCATACAATTTAATGCAAAAATTGAAATTCATTATATGAAAGGAGTTGAGGCACTACAAGGCAGCACCAGACTCCTGAAGGAAGATATGAATATTTCCCATGAAAGCCCCTGGGACCAACATCAGGCTTCCTCTGGTGCTGGGAATAGGAAACCACAGTATTCTACACACTACTCCAACACATTCACCTTTTTAGATGTACTGAAAAACAGAGGCCCTGTAAGGCTCCAATTAAAATTCTGAATGACTTGACAGGATTTTTTTGTGCTACACAGAAAACAGAGTACCCTTCTTCATCAATCTTACACTGCAAAGTCTGAAAGATTTTACTCTTGAAGAAGAAGAATTAGGTGTTTCCTTTAAAATAGCACTCAAAGGCATGGCAAAGGTGTGTTTACTGGGGCAATTTGGCATGATAGAATTTGGGGTACACTGCTATGTGCCTTACCTCACCATTTCTTACTGAGAAAACCCTCTTTGAGAAGGTTAAATTCATTTAGAAAATTTTCTTCAGAAAAACACATACCAGAATGTACCAACTTTCTCTCCTCATTAACACTTTTTAAAATTGCCTGTACTTCATAGTCATGATTTTAGAATCCTACATTATAATATAGAACAAAATATGAAAGAAACTATGTTTGCAGAAACTCCACATTGTCAGTCTTTGCAGTGGTCTTTAATTAATGAAGGAAATAATACCCGTGAGACTTGATCAAAATCTAATTCATTTAAAGCATAAATATTAATTGCATTAAAAGCTTTCATTGTCTCAGACAGAAAATCACCACCATTAAACTGATATTACATGTTTGTAGCTTGCCCTCACCATAATTTTTCCTAAGGAATACAAGAAATAGGAGGTCATATCTGTGCAAATACAAACTGACAATATATTTTCTTAAGGAAACTGATGTTTCATTCTATTTCAAGTCTGTATTTCTTGACATAAGATAAATATTATGCTTATTACAATTTTAGATTTTATTTGCATAGCTATTGTACTGCTAGTTTGTGCAGATTAATGATTAGATATATACATACATATGGAAAATATCATGGTACCAAACAGAAGTATCATTTGATTAGGACGTCCCTAAATGCACTACTGTGTACAGCACGTCTTAGATTCTTTACATTTTACAAAACTGAATAATTTGAAATATTTGGGGCACCCACTGTCAGGAAATGTTGCCTGGTTTTCCATGTTATACAAACAGCATAGTCTGCCATCTGTGCTGAAGTCCTAGGGTTTATGAAGTGTGAAAAAAAAGCCTGCTGTCCCAGGCCCTAACTTTTCTGCTGCTATAGAAAAAACTCAGAAAATTTGAAACTTAAAAAAGGGCAACAATTATTAAAATTGAATGACCTGGATAAAGATGCAGAAGAAGCAAAGACACTGCCTTGTTTTGGCTCAATTAGTTCCTCCAATTTAAATATAAAAGCTCTATGAGGAGTTAGTTTTGCCATCTCACAGAGGTGTTCTTGCATTGTCAAATGAGCAATGCCTGACTTGTTGGGGTCACTGGGAGCACAGTTGAGCAAGTAGGAAAGGGAAAATCTCTCTCTTTAATCTGTTGAGAAAATTCATCCTGGAAAGAATTGGTTGGCTCATTTCCATTTGGTGGGACATAAAGCTTTGGACTGCGTTGGGTAAGACATAGAGTCAAGGTTCATTTTTGCTCTAAGGAGGAAAAAGTAGTGGAAATGGTGGCCCATTGTATCAATCAGCACTAATGAAAGATGTTACTGCCAAAGACTGCTTTGGTATTTATGGCCACATATAGCCATATACTAATACCTGCTATAAACTGAAATAAACAGCATTCCTTAATGAACTTACCAGCCTGCGGATCTCTCTCTCACATTCCCGCTTTATTCTGTGGATCTCATCCTGGTGAGACTGATAAGCCGTGCGCAGGTCCGCAGCCTTCATTTTATCCGCCTGCATAATGTTGTTCAAAGCTTCCTCGAGCTGCTTTTTGCCAGATTTCAGCTCCAAGATCTCTTGTTGCAACTTCATTCGTTCACCGTCGAACGCCTTGCGAGCCTCCTCCTTTGCTTCGCTCAGCAGCGCCGTCTTCACTTTGTCAGCCGCCCCGTCCCGCAGGACATTGACTGTTGACTGCAAACGCTGAATTTCACCATCTTTGATTTTCACCATTCTTGCCACCTCCTGCTCGTGCTGCCGGATCAGTAGTTCTCTGACACTCTGAAGCTCTTTCATTTTCTCCTCGTGGAGCTTGGCTTTCAGCTCAGAAACATAGGCGGTGTGCTTGTGCTGCTCCTGCTCCCTTTCCTGTTTAACCTCTTGGATTTTTTCTCTCAGTTTTCCCACCTGGAACAACAAAAAAATACTTATTAACTAGCACTACCACTCTTTTAAAAGTCACCAAGGAAGCTTTTTCTGAAAGGTTATTAAAAACCTGTCCTCAATATTCAAAAACAAGGACTGCACATCTTACACCTCTCTATCCCATAAATAGCTAGAGAACCACGACTGGGAAAAAGCCATGTGCATGTTCAGGAATATGCTAGGGGTATGTGCAATTGGCAATGAGTTCTCACAGGTTTAGGAATAAAACAAAACTGACCAACATACAATCTAGTTATCTCCTTATTTCCTACACCAACCACCCCAGACTACTCTCACCCATAACCCCTCTATTGCACTCTGTAAATAAATGGAAAATGAATGAAACACAGAGAAAAGAGTTTGTGTTTATGCTGGAAATACTTTTATTTTGTATTTCTTAATTTCTTAGGTTTTTTAATGGCAAAGTCAATTATTAGATAAGCAAAAAGAATTGGTCTTCTGAAAAATCAAGTCTATTCAATGGACCTCAAACCTCACTCCAAAACTGAGACTACTCATGTCCCCAGATATTTCAAAAAATATAGGCCAGTGACTCTAAGGGCTGGGGAGGGAGTAGGAGAAAAATCTTAAAGCCTCATATAATAATACCCACTGTGATGAAACTTCATTATAAAATGATGCTCAGAAGGCTGCATGGAAAGTAATGCTCCTTCCAATTGGGATATTAAATTAGAAGAAAAAAAACTAAATAAAAGAAGCTCGCTGGTCTATGGCAGTATACCAGAAAGGCTATAATGCATTTCATCAGGCATAGTACCATCGCTACCACAGTGACTGCCGAAACGTGGGCTCCATCCGTGTATTTCTCATCTAAAGCAAAGTCAGAGGCAGAGGTTTCAAAGACTTGTGTTTTAACCTTGAGTGGCAATACAAACATACACACCAAACAGTGATTCAGGGAAGAAGAAGCTACTGAGCAGCAGGATGTCAGTCAATGTCACATCTGCTTGTACCTATGCTACACAAAGGTGGGATCTGTAATCATGTCATGCATTTAATTTACACTAAACTAAGCCAAAATTGCAACTTGCCTCAGATATTGCAGAAAGTATGGGGGATTTCTATTAATATTCAGATGATCATTTACTGTGAAAGTTTAATTAAAACAAATAATATTTTGCACGGTTCTGGATTATACAGCTAAAACAAAAGCAAAGGGTTTATTAAACACCAAAGGGGCAGAAATCTGCGTTGTTTATAGAGAGCTAAACAGGTACTTTTGTGGGCTTGCTTTAGGAAAAATGGGACATTTTAACTCAAAAGTCTCAGATAAAACATATTAAGTGAATCCAAGATTACTACTTAGTCTAAGAGTGACCATAAAATAAGTCCAACATGTTACTCTTCAAATGCACCACATCGACCACAGAATTTCCAGAGTCTGAACTAATGTATTGGATTTATGTGGCAAGGTTTTGGTAGGCTACAGGGCTGCAGAGGTGGCCTCTGTGAGGAGTTGCCAGACCTTTCCCCCATTTTGAGAGAGCCAATGCTGTCTGGCTCCAAGATGGACCTGCTGGCCAAGGCCAAGCCAATCAGCAACAGTGGTAGAACCTCTAGAATAACACAGTTAAGAGGAAAAAAGCTTGTGTAACTGCAGCTGGAGAGAGAAGAGACAACATGTGAGAGTCACAGCTCTGCACCGAGGTCAGGGCAGAAGGAGGGGGAAGAGGTGCTCCAGGCATCGGAGCCAAGATTCCCCTGTAACCCGCGGTGCAGATCATGGTGAGTCAGCTGTGTCCCTGAAGCCTGTGGATGTCCACAGATATCAACCTGCAATCCCATGGAGGATACTTCATGGGAACAGGTGGATGTGCCCAAAGGAGGCTGAGACCTTGCAGGAAGTCCATGCTGGAGCAGGCTCCTGGCAGGACCTGGGGACCCATGGAGAGAGGAGCCCACACTAGAGCAGGTTTGTTGGCAGGACTTGTGTCCCATGAGATCACTTCCCTCCCTGTGGGAGGGACCATGCTGGAACAGTTTGTGAAGAACTACAGCCCCTGGGAACGACTCACCTAGGAGAAGTTCATGGAGGACTGTCTCCCATGAGAGGGACTCCATGCTGGAGCAGGGAAAGAGTGTGAGCAGTCCTCACCTGAGGAGGAAGGAGTGGCAGACATTGTGCGACAAACTGACCACAGCCTCCATTCTTTGTCCCCCTGCACTACTGGCTGGGAGAAGGTAAAGAATTTGTGACTAAAGTTGAAAGAAGGAAGGGGTGGGGGGAAGGTGATTTAGATTTATATTTAGTTTCATCTCTCACTACCTTACTCTGTTATTTCTTGGAAATAAATTAATCTTCTCCAAGTCAAGTTTCTTATGCCTAGTTAGTAATCTCTCATTGTCCTTATCTCAACCCACGAGCCTTTCATTCTACTTTCTCTCCCCTGTCCAGATGAGGAGGGCAGGCATAGAGCAGCTTTGGTGGGCGTCTGGTGCCCAGCCAGGATCAACCCACCACAACTTGACCTGAAGTCTTCAGACAGCAGAGACAGCAGACCTTCCCCTGTGCAGAAGGTGTTATTTTGAACAGTAACTTTGAGAATTAACCAACTCAAACTTACCCTTGATTAAAAAAAAAAATATATACAAACACACACATACACATACATATATGTATATATAAACCAAAAAAAGGAAATAGACTGGAGCAGGAGCAGAAGGAAAGGTATCTACATTTTTATGAAAGTTGCCTGGATGCAGCATGGACTAAAACGAGCTGGAAGAACACTATAATTACATCCGTGGAAAAGGTAACAGCTCTGAAACAGATATTGGTAGAAGCAGATTTTATTGCACAGATATTGTTACTCTATTCCAAGATGATTCTGATAACATATCTTTATTAAGAGAGATAGAGGTGGGGGAGGTTTCCCAAAATGGTAAGTCTGGTGTCTGGCTATTGGAAATTATCTGCACAATGTAACCATGTGTTATTTCTTCTGGTTCCAAGCCTACAGCGGATAGCACTGATTTTCAGTGCTTGCATTCCATAGGAGAATCCCTGGCAAGGAGGTTAGAATAGATGATCTTTAAAGGTCCCTTCCAAGCCAAACTATTCCATGATGCTATAACAAAGCTAAGTCATTTACTCACCTATTTACCATCAGAAGTGGATGAGTTTATAAATAAATTTGCAAATGAAACAACACTCATTATTCACGTATTGCCTTACTGATGAGCAAAGAAAATTGAAATGAAACTGAGCTATGAAACCTACTAATGACAACATGGGGAAATGGCATATATAAACATGTTTAATATACCTCCAGAACTACAGTAATTTTAAATTAGTCATACTGTACATAAAGTATGCAACTGAAAGGCAGTTTTCAATACAACACATTCATGGGTGTAACTTCTTAAAAGTATTTTTAATATATGAGAAATGTATTTTGAAAATTTGGAGGAGCGCTGAGTTACACAAAATGACATATTTGCCCCATTTTTCTTGTCTTTCACTGAATGAAGGCAATATCTATATGCATTATTGCTGTCTGTGAGAACACATAATAAACCATTCAGAGTAAGAGAGATTATCATATATCACTACTAATTTTACCTAAAAGCTTCAGCAAGAGCAATTTAAACAAGAAGAATTGGAATCCTTCTAAAAATCTTAGATGTCTACCCAGCATCTTAAATGCTTATCACACCTCACGACCCAGAAAAAAAGATGCATCCTTATTCTGAAGGTCTTTAAAAAGTCTTTTCTTGTTACTGCTTCTTATCAGAGAAGATGGAAACTTAAATCTGTCTGTTAGATCCTCCCTGAAAGCCATAAGCTGTCCTTACCGTTTTCCTCCATCCCTCTCTCCTGTACACTATGCAGTTCTGTACGTCTGGCTTCCAGAGCAGCCGACTGAATGAAAATAGTAGTGTGGCATTTTCCCATATGCCTCAGTTTCAAAATGAACTTAAACTTTAAAGCAATTTCTCTTTTTTTTAATTTCCGGCACTTTTTTTTTTTTTTTAAATGAAGAAAAGTATTCTACCCAAGAAATTAAGTGAGTAAGGAAACAGTTAGGTAGGATATCATGGCACCAATAAACCAGCTATTTTCTACCTTTCTAAATTAAATCTTTAATAATTAGTGCACATTGATACAATGCTGTTGCCATAGCAGAAGCTAACTTCTTAAAAAAATAATGCTAAACATCATTGCTTCTTCTTTCTTATGTCTGAAAAGTGCCTGAAAGCAGGATTTTCTTTAAAACAATATGATTATATTTTCATAGGGTATTTGCATGCGGTATTATTTTCCATGACAAGGTGCTTTGTGAACTTGAGACAGAAAAATAACAGTTCAGCTATAAGACTGGAGTCAATGGCATAATTTTAAAATTATGTATTTCTAAAAGGCAATACTCTATTAAATCATATGTGTTTCTCAGTGCTACCGAACCATTTCCCCAATAAAAATGGATAAAATTACCTCATTTTTTTTCTCATGGATTTAAATGCAATTTTTTTTTATTTGTGGCACAATAGTCAATCACATGAGGAATACTCTCCACACCGCTTTTTGGCAGGAACTGCAAGCTTGTGTGTAAAAGAAAAGAAGGTCATTGGAAGTAGTGGTAGTATGGATTCACCAAGGGAAGATCATGCATGACCAATGTGATAGCCCTCTGTGATGGTCTGGCAGGGTGGGTTGACCAGGGTAGAGTAGTGAATGTTGTCTACCTTGACTTCAGCAAGGCTTGTGACACTGTCTTTCATAACATCCTTCTGGGTAAGCTCAGGAAATGTGGGTTAGATGAAAGGACAGTGAGGTGGACCAAGAACTCGCTGAATTGCAGAGCTCAGAGGGTCATAATCAGCAGATTAGAATCCAATTGGAGGCCTGTAGTCAGTTCATTCTCCAGGGATAAGGAGGATGGGTTGAATGTTATTGAACTTGCTTGTCAATGACCTGGACTAAGTGATAGAATGTACCCTCAGTAAGTTTGCTGATGATACAAAACTGTGTGGGGCGGCTGATACACCTGAAGGCTGTGCTGCCATTCAGGTGGACCTTGACAGGCTGGAGAGTTCAGCGGAGAGAAACCTAATGAGGTTCAACAAGGGCGAGTGTAGTAGGGTCATGCACCTGAGGAGGAATAACCCCAAGTACTGCTACAGGTTGGGGGCTGACTCGCTGGAGAGCAGCTCTGAAAGAAGGACTTGGGAGTCTGGGTGGATGACAAGGTGACTATGAGCTGGCAGTGTGCCCTAGTGGCCAGGAGGACCAATGGTATCCCAGAGTGCATAAGGAAGAGTGTGGTCAGCAGGTCAAGGGAGGTGGCTGTAATGAGGCCACATCTGGAGTATTGTGCTCAGTTCTGGCCTCCACAGTTCAAGAAAGACAAGGAGCTACTGGAGAGGGCCCAGTAAGGAGCCACAAAGATGACTGAAGGACTGGAGCATCTCTTTTATAAGGAGAGACTATGGGAGCTGGGCCTGTTTAGTCCAGAGAAGAGAGGGGATCTCATCAATATATACAAATATGTCAAAGATGGCTGTTAAGAGGATGGTGACAGACTCTTTTCAGTGATACTCAGTGATAGGACGAGGAACAGCGGCCATAAACTAAAACACGAGAAGTGCTGCCTCAACATGAGGAAGAACTTCTTTACATTGAGGGTGGCAGAGCCCTAGAACAGGCTCCCAAGGGAGGCTGTAGAGTCTCCCTCTCTGAAGACATTCAAAACCCATCTGGGCATGTTCCTGTGTAACCTGCTCTAGATGACCCTGCTTTGGCAGGGGGATGGACTGGATGATCTCCAGAAGTTTCTTTCGACCCTAACAGTTCTGTGATTCTGTGAACTCACATTATGGTAGGCAATTTATTGCCAACTGTCACAAAGGCAAGTTATTAGGGTTGAGGCTGACAGGCAAAGATGCTACTGTTTATTTTAAAAAAAACATATGTAAGAGTAACTTTCTTTCAAAAAAAACAAAAGCCCACATTTTCTGCTTTTTCTAAAACATATGTAAACTCTACTCCTGTTCAAGCACACTTCTAGTGTAATCTAGTGTTCAGCTAACAGCCTTTCTACTACAATTTAAGCCTGCACTGGATCATACCATTAAAATTAGTCACTTAGGTAAGACTTCTGTGGCATGAGCAACAAAAGATGTCACTATGAAAAAGGCAGATCTAACACCAGTTCCATTTTTATCAACACAACAGACAAATATTGAGGGGGGACAGCAACGTATTTGTAATAGCAACCCAAGATACAAGACAGATTCTTAGCTTCTTCAACAACTAAGAAAATCTTCAAGTTTTCTGTTTGGTTGAGTTTGGGTTTGTTTGTGTTAAGTAACAAGTTTCCTTTCCTGACGAAGTTCTCTATTTGCCTACCTATCTTCAATCCCCCCAGTCTGTTCCTCATGGATTTCAAGAAGAAATACACAGATTATCCAGCACAATGAAAATGACATGCTAGGAAGAAAAATCATCCATGATGTCTTAGGACCCTCTGCTATTTAAATTACCCTAAAGCGATTTACCTTTCAAATACTTGCAAGCTTCAAGGGAAAGGAAAAAAGGTACATGTTTACTGGTCTTCCATTTAAAAATATTCATGCATCTGAACTAGCTTTTTAAAAATTGAACTGTACTTAGATAGCTTGTGTATGGATTTAGGAATATAGAGTCATAGAATAGCTGAGGTTGCAGAGAATCTCCAGAGGTCATCTAGTACAGCCCTGGTCAAAGCAGGGTCAACCAGAGCAAGATGGTCTAGGCAATGTCCAGTCAGACACGACTCCACCATATCAGACATTGTCTAAATGAATTTGTACTCACTGTTCAGTTATGTGGTTTAACCCCAACAGCAACTGAGCAGCACACAGTTGCTTTCTCACTTTGCCCCACTCTGGTGGGGTGAGGGAGAATTGGAAGGATGAAAGTGGTTTGAGGTAAGAAGAATTAAAGAATTAGAGAGAAAAACCTAATACTAGATATAAAATATAATAAAAACATTGTAAGAGAAAAAAATAGAGAGGAAAATAAAGCCCAAAAAAGACCAGTGATGCAAATGAAAACACCGTCCCCAGCTTCCTCTCTGGTAGAGAGGGATGAGAAGCAGAAAAGCCCTCTGTGTAAGCTCTGCTCAGCAATAACTAAGACATTACTGTGTTACCAGCACTGTTCAGCACAAATCCAAAACATAGCTCCATACGAGCTACCATGAAGAAAATTAAATCTATCTCAACTAAAACCAGAACACTCATAATCTGATAAGATACATTAATTTTAAAGGTTCTACTACAGTTGTGAGTAGAATTGCACCATCAAAATTTTTTAGGATCTCTTCCACTGTGTTTTCTGTCAACTTCTTCTAGCAAAATTCCAGCTAAACTAGTGATAATCATTGCTTAACATCTGTTTAGTAATGTCTCACTTCTCTTGACTGTTTTACCTGGGTTAGAAATTGCACTATTATGGCTAGCATATTCACTCATTTAATTATTTCGAATTCTGGTTGAAGTAATGCTGCTACATCTATTCCTAATTACTTTGTTATTTGCTGTCCAATGTTTTTCAGATGTCCAAAACTCTCTTGTTTCAGTGATTTTTTTGTTAAGTATTCAGAATTTACTTTTATATATCAAGTGTAGAGAACAGCTGAATTCAAATGCCCTTCAACTGCTGTCAGGAAACAACCTACCCAAAGGGATGCACCTCCTCTGAATCCCACTCAGTAGTGTCTTGATTCACCAACACTTCAGCCATTTCCCTGCTCCAAGAAGGTTACCATATTTCACTCCCAAACATAATACCATAGTTTCTCCTTGCTATTCAGTACAGTCCTTATAGTTCAGCAAATTAACCGGCTCCTTTCTTAATCCATACATAGCTTATGGGAATAACAATTTATATATACATATATATATATCCAGAATGTCTGGATACTCAAATCAACAGCTGTATTTAGAGTTTTTCCATCCTTACTGCCCGTAACTCTTTTCCATATTACTTTTGTAATCCCCAGTAAATAAAACTGTCTTGATTGTATGACATGCTCTCTTTTTTTTTTTTAAATTTCCCACATTGAAAACAGATTTTTTTTCTGCCTACAACAGATTCAACATCCAACATCAAAGCTCAAAAACCCCAAAGAAATCTGGGAAAAGCATGAGGTTTATGAAAACCATCTAGGCAATTGTGAGGTGATATAGTGGCAACTGAGCTGAAACATCTCATTTATCCTAATTTCCAGATGTTGTGATCTCAAGTATAAAGGTACAGTCACAAGCAGAAAATGGATATTTAAAAACAATAACTAAACTGGGTGAAGATGGAGTAATAGTGACAGCAAACACTACAACACCTTGCTGTCAAGAACAGAGTATTACTTGGGAGTATCAGAAAACTACCTTCTAATTTATGCTAACTATCTCAGTAGGAATAGGTACTTTGTAATACTTTTTCCCAAATATTCATGTATCTCGGTACAAGCATTTAAAAAAACCACTGAGCTGACTGCCAAGACCATGCTCACTCACTGCAGCAACTTGTGCTCACTGTACCAGACTTTAAGATTCAGTCAGAGCAAGTCCTACCTCCACTTATGTTGAAATAAGTATAATTTTTGTGCTTCAGTCAACTCTCTTGGTTACTCAATACCCAAATTTTGGATGTCTTCCAACCAAGTTTTTTCAGTAGCCAAGCAAGGGCAGTATGTGAACCCCTGTTCAGTTCATGCATTTCCTTCTCCAGCATCTCCATAGATGGCAGCAAACCTACAGTCCAGGAGGACATGCTATCTATCAACAGGCTGCCCAAAGCTATCAAACAAGTGTTCCCAAAACAAGAGGCAGTACATAGGAACTAAAGCAGGGCCACTGCTTTTTCTTCACCCATTCTTAAATGAACCCAGCTACTCATATGTCTGATGCCCAAAACACCACCAAGCAAGACCTACGATGATGCACCTTTGAAGATCTGCAAACGCATCAGTTTTGGATCAGGTATTGCATAAGCATGCAGGAAAACAACTTTAGAGAAGAAATTTTTATAAATGGATCAACAAACAGTGAAACAAAATGAACTTGGAAAATATGTACAAAGTTTTGGATGTGTCTGGGGTAAAATTTTATTTCAGAGAAGGCAGTATTTTGCAGGCAGAAGTATGGTAAGACTGATTTCCATTTCTGACATCTCTCATCAATTAGAATGTTCCTTCTCAGATAAAACATTAATATAGGCATATGCATGAGGGACAAAATAATTTAGGAAAATTAAATTAATTTGCCCCAAAAGAGTTTGTTACCTTTCCTGACACAGTTTATGTCCCATGGGCCTCAGTGCTGTCTGTTTAGCAGCTTCAATACTTCTCTCTTACTCCTGTGCCAGTAAAGCTATCTATTTTATTTAGAATTCTCTAAGTACAGTGTTTTTACTTTTCTGATACCAAGACATAATTTCTGTTGGTTTTGTTCCTCATTTTTAAACTACAGTCTAAACCAGAAAAATCCCTATGGCTTTGATTTACTCATCTTGTCAGTCAAGGCATCCTGTATAAATGCTGCACAGACTGAGAGTAGGCTGGGAAATATACTGTGTGGTTCAAATCTACTTAAATGATTTAGAGCAAGCACCACAGCAAAGGTGTGGGAAAGAGGTTGAAGATCTCCTTCCCCACTTGCATCTTCCCAGAAACGCACTCCAACATATTGCAGAATCTACTGCAGACTGCAATGCAATTACTAGTTGTAATTTCCTCTTTCATATCCATCTACAGATTACATATGTGAGTTCTCTCATTTCTCTGCAGATATATGTGCACAATACACAGATGTGTCTCTGATAACAACCTCAATATACTAGAAAATATGACATTCTCAAGCTGCAGAAAGATGAACAAGTAACCAAACTGAAGCAAATCTTACTGCATTGAATACAGGTAAGTAAACAGACTAGTTATAGAAAACATTCCTGCAGCTGTTATGGTTTTGTAATTACACCTCATTCTTAGTTGAATCAAAGTTTAACGTGATGGTATTACAGGTAAAGTATCAAACCTGGAAGTGCATCAGGGTTAAACTCTTCCTAGCGTTCATGTAATGTTTTCGTGGATTTTTTAGAATCCAAGTACTTTAAGAACTCAAAATTAATTCATTCTTCTGTTCAAGGTATATGATAATTTTATAATCATATGTTCTTTTTAATACAATTTAAAAAATTATAATAAAATTCACATCTGTATATAAAAAGTCATACAGAACAAAATAGGAAATAAGAAAAAATAACTAAAAAGAAGAATTTACTAATGTAAATGTAATCTACCATCAGCTAACAAGTCTCCAAATAGGAACAATGAGATGCTAAAAATGACAGTGAAATAACACAATTTGTCACCCAGAAAACTATAGAGGGTATCAGCCACTAGTAAATTCCATGGTGTGTGATTTTAAGAAGCACAAGTAGTTTGTGCCACTTATTTTAAAATTTATTCTCATTATGTCAAAAAAGAGCAGGAGAAGCTGGATGAGGAAGCCAATAGCAAAACCCTTGTCATTTCTGTTCACTCATCAGTACTCCTGATGTATAAGAGATATAACTTGTTGCTTTAGTCTGGAAAGAAGAAAAATTTCCAAGGCAACACAGATTTAGTTGGCTGATATATACTGAACCTATTGCATCAAACAAAAATTAAAGCTTTATTATTTCTTTTTCTTCTGTAAGAAATAAATTCTGAAGATTGCATTTTCAGGTATTTCTTGGTTTGCTTTGTAAATTAAAATATGAAAAATAAGACCATTCAAAGTTGAGTAACACATAAGGCTATTAAAGAAACTGGAACATACAGAAATACTGTTATTCAAGTGTTTCACATTTTACACATATAAAAACCCAAGGCTAGAACAAAGCTATGTTATATAAAGTGGACACATTTTCAGTGCATACTTTTTCCACTGATAAGTCTTTGGACACTTGCAACTACAATATCACCAAAGAAACACAGATAAATCCATTTGCACATGGATTAATCTCCAGAACTGTCTTGTGCAAAGTCAAATGCACTCATTGAGACTAAAAAACTAATAGAATACAAATAAGCTTACTGCCTTGTCCATATTTTCAACTGTCTACAGAGATATATAAAAGTAAATACTAATCTTTATAAATATATATGTACTTCATGAATTAATAATTCTAGGTGTTCTCTTGATTACCAAAACAGCTGTTGAACATGTGCTGGACAGATAAATATTGATGGATCTGTTTCATTAGCAATCAGATGCATCATAACCTCAGCAAAGCAAATCAGAACTCCTACACAGATAATTTCCATAGTGATGCATTTTGAATAAGGTGCCAATGTTTGATTTTGAAAACAAAAGATTTTTCTTTTCACGACATACAGTTTTCAATGCTAAGATAAATGACAAAACTCCCTTGCCTTTAAGTCATAGTAAGCTAATGCCATTTATATTGCTGTGACTGCAAATTTCAGCGACTGGATGTTTGAGGATATTTACTTCCTTTTGCATGTCATTTAGAAGAGTTGGCACCAATTTCAGTTTATCGGTGATTCTTCTGATTTCACTACTTTGTCAAGTTTTTCTTTTAAGGTTAATGCATTTTAGTACGAAACTCTGCTGGTTTCTAACAGTGCTACTGTTAAGAAGAACGATCAGAAAATATAGATAGACAAATACCTTGCTTTTTTCTTGTTGAAATTCTATCTGGATGTTGGTTAGTTTAGTTCGTAGCTCCTCATTAGCAGCCTGCAGGGCTTCAATCTCCATCTCGGACTTCTCTCCCTTGGCACGACTTTTCTTTGACATAATTATTTTTGAAGTTTAAAATAAAATTTTTGCTCCACACTGAGCTACCAGCTAGTGCCTTCTGCTTTTAGCATTTAAGAGTCGTATAGTGTTCAACAAAATCTTTCCCACAAACCTCTGCCATCACGGGAGCAGTCTCTCATGTCCTGGAAGGAACAAAGTAGTGGGAACAGAATTAGGCTACAGCACTGAGCAGAATTAAACATCAGACTTAATATTCAGGTTTTAAAGCACACTGAACTTCTTTGTATTATATACTATATTGCATAGTGCACTAGAGTTTGAAAGAAACAGATAAGAAGTTACACAATATTTCACTGTCTCTAAACCAAATTCACTGTATTCTGATGTCCACAGAAATAAAATTCTTTACATTTATGACAAATACAGTATATAAATAAAAATCATATCTTATTCAAGGTCTGACTAGAACCATGCTCAGGATTCCCAAGAGGTACATAAAAAACCATAAGTTAACTGAGGTTAGTGTTTCAGTGGGAATAGTTTGTTTCCAGTAGTAAGAAGAGAGCATTTCTCACCCTTTTGTATCAGTTATAATGCATAACTGTATTATGCAAGTCTCACAGCATCAGTATCTATGATACTGTATCTGTGATACCTAAAAAGGTATCACAAAATGGGAAAATAATTTTAGAAATGTTTCTTAAAATATCATATATGTAAACTGCTTATGTTCAGGGCTGATACTGTTTGAAAAGCCATAATCAAGACGCAAAAGTATTTAGCTTCATTTTAATTTCCCAGCATGCTCTAAGCTTAAAAAGTATTCAATTATTTAAATCAGCTTTATGTAATATTCAAGGAGAATATCAATAGGAGACAAAGAACCCTAATTCCAATAATTAGGAAATCCCATGATTAGTCTGCTTCATAAGTAGTTATAGAAGCTTAATCTGCGACTTTTTTTCCTCTCTGCTCTCATCTAAGAATAACCTGATGCTCTACAAGAACAAACTGAGGAACAAATGCTATCAATGCTGAATTGGTTTCCAAACCGACATCCTCTGCTCATTCTAAATATCCACATAATTTTGTAATTAAACTGTCGACAAAGCAGAAGACTTCCTACTTTAATACTGAACGACATTCCTGGAGTATTATATTTCAAAAAAAATTGCTATCAAATTACCTTCAAATAATAAGTTGCTCTTTCCAATCTACTTCTGCCTGGAAGTTATTTTAGAAATTGTATTAGAATGAAAATCCCATACATTCCTTAGCACTTGCTTTCTAAAGGGTTGTGTACAGACAAAAAAAAAACATTAAGTTTTATTCTCCTCTTCAAGGACTGGTAAACAGGCAGTCAGTTAAATATCTTGCCCAAAATGACAAGGCAAATCACATGAAAAGCAAACAGAACTCAGGACAAAAAGTCTCAATCTGTTTGACAATATTCCCATTGAATTCTTTCCTTCATGAAAAGCTGTTGAAAAAAGACCAATTTTACCAATTATTTGCTAAAGTAATTTGAGTGAAGTAGCTGTTTTGCTCTGTAATATCAGATGTATTTCCTTTGAAATATAATAATCTATCAGTTTATCCTATTCAATAAAATTTAATCTGTTCCTTATATTCTTTATATTTAGCATTTTTAACAATTTATGAAAAAACAGGAAACAGAAATGCATTTTAACTTTATTTATGTATCAGACCTACTTTACAAAACAAATAAACACTGGTGCTATCGTGATTTTACACGTAATAGTTTATTCAAGAAAAATAAATCAGAAATATTCTTACACTAACTTAAAACAAGGAACTCTTCAGTGAGTAGAAGAAATGTGAGGAATTGTTGTTCTTAATAAAGAAATTTCATGCTACTAATCTATGGAGTTTCTATGATGCTAAAGGCTAAAACTAAGCACTATTAAACCAGTATATTTCATCCAAAATCCTTAACTATATGAAAAAATTGGATTAAAAATCAGTTGCTTGTGTTATTTCCCTGGACTATTTGTAAAGAAAATCTAAAATAACATAGATATGCAAATCCAACCTATAATAATTCCACAGTATCTACAATGGTGCAAAGGGAAATGAGTTGTTCCTTATCTCAAAGGGTATCTGGGGTATTCAGCTTCTATCAAGGAATTAATCCTGAAATCTTTACACAAAATTCTTGATGCAGTCAAATTATATATTATTTAATTCAGTAGATTATTAATTTAGTTAAGGAAACCAAAACCATACCTCACTGGCCTGACTGCATGATTTTTAACCTCATTAGATCCCCCCAGTCCCCTTTCCAATTAGTTTGGAAAATAATTTGTGTTTGCTTCTCCATCAGTAAAATGAGGAAAGTGAAGTAACTGCTCTGTGTGGATATACACAACATCCAGAGAACAGAAAAAGAGGTTTGAAATGTGGAGCATTTTGAAATTGCCACATATATTTTGCTCAGTAATAACAACCTCTCCTGACCATATCATGTTCCCAGGCATATTATGAATATACTAAGCAATTCAATATGAACATTTAAAGTTATAATTATGTACAGCAGAAGATGGCCTGTCACTGAAGTCCTGGTCAGGCATAACTCTCAATGTCTGCAGAGTTTATATTCTATCAGAGTCATCATCACTCAGAGCTCTTAATAAATAAGGTCTTACAATCAGGTACCAGGATCATACTGTTGTCTGCTTTTGAAAATGTGCAGGTCTAAATATAATATGCATTATTTAAAGCAGTTCAAATTGCATTTAGCACTTAAATTAGCCTTAAAAATAAACAATTCAGCACTACACTTTGAAGTACTCTTTAGAATTTAAAAAATTCTCAAAGCATTGTTCTCAGTCTTTTTCCTATAACTCACAATAGTTGAAAATTGTATCTTTCAAGTAAAATAAAAACATAGACACAGAACCTGAAGAAAATCACCTGCTTCTCTTATGGTTCTCTTATGCTTCTCTTATGAAAGGGCGGAGTGAGATCAAACCCTTCACCTCCAAACCTAACAACTAAGCATAACAAGCCCTCAAAACTACAAAACAAAACAAAAAGAAGGAACAAAAAACACCCACAAAAAACAAAACACCAACAAAATAAACAAACAAAAAAACCCAAATAATAAAAACAAACAAACAAACAGGAAACTCCCACCATCATCACCATCAAGCTGCATTGGTGAGCATAGAAAAGTTTCTCCCTTTTTAATCTTCCCTAGATACATCTTCCAGCCCTACTTATTTCAAAAGCAGGAACTACGGCAACGCAAAGCCTCTCTATATACACAGAGAGGCACATACCCCAGGCACACCAGGGCTACAGCAGAAGAGGGTGGATCTCCATTCCCAAATAAAAGGGTTAGAACCAGTGAGTGCCTACATTCCCTGCTAGCTGAGTACCCACACTTAATGTTCAGATAAAGGTTAGGATAAAAAAACCCTACCAGGCAGCTTGTAAACACAGGGAGAAAAACAGAAGGAAAAATATCCTACTCTAACAAAATATTATTTTACTGACGTAGAAGCTGCAACCAACAACCTATTTATTAACTCACCATATGTCAACTGAGAGGCAAACTCATGATGCCACCATGATACAGTCCCACAATCCCTTGTGAACAAAAATAGCCACTTCCTGCACTGTGAGTTCTACACACTTCTTGCAAACCTTAGGATCATTTGAATGTATTTTATATCTGACCAAAAAAAAAGGATAGGAAGAATAATGGATTCTCAAACACAAGTCATATTGACAGCAGTCTCTGGAACGTATCAAGTTTCTCACTTTACTTGATAAGTATAGGGGTATTTGTAATTCAAGAAAAACGATAACAACAAATTATATAAACTTGATTGGATTTGAATCAACTGTTCAGTAGTTTGGGGGACTGGTGTGTAAAAGATCAAAATATTTAACATGATTTTTGCTGGATGTTTGGGGAAATCCAAATTCTTAATGTACCTAGAAAACCAACCATCTGAACAATGTTCCATTCCTGACTTCCAATTTCTCTTCTATTTGCTAAAGAGATTTAAAGGATATTTTTATCACTACTTCAATCTCTTCCCTGGTTTTATCAAAAAAACCCTCAGACTAAGTAATGAAGTGCTATATGGTCCTTCTAGATGTTAAATATCAATAAAACCTAATAGCAAAAAAAAAGAAAAATTAATTACTACAAAAATGTGGAAGCGTAGCATGAAAAATCAGAGAAAAAAAGAGGGAGCCCAGTATTTTCTAGTGAAACACAACTCCATTTAAAGAAATGCAAGTCTTAAAGCATGATTCTGTACTGAATACACAAAAATAAAGGAAGGGTTATATCTGTAGACAGTGAGTTTTTCAGTAACAAACAGTAATCAACAAGAAAAGTACATCTATAAAATCAAGTAATAAATAGGGATAAGATAATATGATAAGAAGAAAATGTCAACCAAAATTCAGCATTCCAGTCTTAATTCAGATCTGAACAACATTACTCAGCTGCAACATAATTTTTAGAAGGTGAAGTTGTGAATGAGTCATCTCAGCTGAAACACCAAGCCATAACTCAGGTACTGGAGAGAAATAAAAAGCTTCTTCATCTAGACACTTCCACATAAATAGTGGGTTTTCCATTTTACTTCAACCTTTCTCTTATAATACTGCAGAGCTTACTACCGGCTACCCAAAACTCTTACTTTGCTTGTGAATATGAGATTTAAGTACATTCTTAGTATAGCACAACTCTGAATATTCAAGAAATTTAAAATAGATTTTATAATCCTAGAACCCGACAATAGTAAATGCAGTGGACACAGGTACAGTGTTAACTTCAGAAGTAACTGCCAGTTTCACCAATGTTATAGTTTAAAAAACCAGTGATAATCAAGCAGTGACTGTATGGGAAAGACAATGTTCAGAGCTGCTGATGCCCAAGGCACATTTCTCACAGGTTCAGATGACCTACATCTACTACTTCAATTCTCAGTTCTATGTAATAAAACATGACTGAATTGATAAAAGCAAAAGCACCTCTACAGGATTGTAAAATAATACTCTTCTCAGGCAAAAAAAATGTGAATACAAATTATAAGAATAATTTTCTAAGTATATTGTAGACTAGTCACATTTTAAATACCCATTTGTTAGCTACCTACAGAGATAGATCTATTTCTGTAACAGTAGAACCTTTGAAGGTTATTTTAAATCCTATCCCACTTAGGGAAATACAGAGTTTCCTTACTGTGAAACACTTCTGTAAGTATCACTTGTGATTTTTTGGCAGATAAAACCAAAAACATCTTTATTGTTATCTGACAGCTCCCCATTCCTTTTTGCAGATTCACAGCCCACAGTCCTGAGTCATTTTTGCATCAATAACAATACACCTATAGGGCCATACTACATGGAAAGCAATCACTAAGAAACTCTAAGCATTTTTGCATTGTTTTTTTCCCAAAAAAGTTCACAGTAACGCAATCCTGCTGATATCAAACTCATTTAGACCCTATGCACACACTCAACTGTATTTGTACCTACTACTAACAACCACATAACACTGAATTATTGTTTTTGATTGGTACTACTGAGTAACCCTGGTTAGCATCCAGTACATTAATGGCTTCATTCTAGTGGAAGACATAAGCATCCTACAAAAAAAAAAAAAAAAAAAAAAAACAAACCAAAAAACCCCAAAACTAGTTCTTCATTTACAAGGAATTTTCACAAGTAAAAGGGAATGTCTAAGCTGAAGAGGACAAGCCAGGAGGAAGGCAAGGAATCCTGCACCTCCATTCTCTGCACTACACAACACTTCAATACACTAGTAGTTAGTGAAAACTTAACCTGGATCACTTCTCAAAAATTTATGAGCTTGATGCCCTGACTTTAAAGTAAAATATTCACTGTCTTCAATGAATATAAATTCTTTATTAATATTTACCCAATTTCATTTACAGAACTGTTTTGAGGATTCATTAAATCATTAAAATCGCTCCACTAACCATATTAAAAGACAAAATGCTACGAACAGCAGTCCTGTGACACATATAAAATTAAAAAGACACTAGCACAAAAAGGTAAAGTTCAAATGTAACTAAAAATAATAAAACAATGTCCTCCCTCCACAACCTTCAAAACTCGGCTCTGTTACACGGCAAGAGAGCTTTAGAGTGCTGGGTTCACTGCAACTCCAGAGAGGCAGCTGTGGGCAGAGCTGTTCCTCTCATCTCTGTGCCAATTCCGTTCTTTCAAGTACAGGCAGGACACCTGACAAGATGCCTGCTGTCCAGCACAATGTGTGCCCAGCCTCCAGCTCTTCTCATTGTGCCCTGGATGTGATGCAGGGAGATCCCTGGGCTTTCACTGAGGAGCAGCACTCCATTTAAAGCATAAAATTTAAGAACTAGAATGTGGAGTTTTAGCATTTCTATATTAGACCTAGATAAATGGCAACTAGAGAGGCAGATTCTAATATCTTTACTGACTGTCACTGACAACCCACAGATTAATCATTATGCCAAATTTAGGATTTTGAATTATACTGGACCACTTTTGTTTAGCTATTCACCTGATTTTTGCAGGAAGCTTCCTTTAGATGTTTTCTAAACCCATCATTATCATTATTATTATTTTTATTGTAAAGGGTGAGAATAGTTGAAACCTGAAACGAGAAAAATGAAAAATTCAGGGAGGACAGCTGTGTAGAAAATGTGCAAGACAGGCTTGTGGGGAGAGGTTCAGATTCCCAATTTGATGACTCAAGAGAGAGGTGGAATTCAATGAGAGAAAACCTAGAGTTGTCTAACACTTTATTCCATCTTGAATATTTATTATTTTGTAAATCAATAGGACAGACTAAAGAGGTCAGGTAGGTGAAAGGATGAGAAAAGGTGTATCTGGATGTGATATTAGTTACCAACTGAGCAATGAGGCAAATAGAGGTGGCATGATTTCATTGCACTATCTCTGATTTCAATAATTATTATGTGCTATTCTCTACCTTCATTAAACCTGCAAGCTACCTCACACTGTGCCAGACAGCTCACATTCCCACCTCACTGCTCCAGCACAGAAGAATCACACAGCTGTGTGCAGAGCAGCATGAACACATCAGTCAGCACCATAAAGGAAGTTATAATGCTGAGCAGGTTAATGACAAAACTACTTCACCTACCAAGGGCCGGCTCAACTTCGACACATCTCATTAAAACCAGAACTCTTAGCCAAAATGAAGATATCAGCCTATTCCAGTAATACAGGAAGACTGGTAAAAGAACATGCTTTATTTTATCCAAAGTTTCCATTGTGCTCCACTTTTAAAGCCAAGTTCCTTAATTCCTGAACTGGCAGTTCAGGAAGAGTCACAGAATCCCCAAAAAGTATCTACCTGTGTTCAGGAATTTAGGACCTCAACCTTATGTTTGATTACTGTATCAAGGACTTCTGCTTAACTTCAATGTTCCTAAAGTAAGACACCCCACATTTAAATCTAGTTTCAAATCTAGCTGGATGATAACAATAATTATCACTAGTTTATGGGTAACACATAGGCTAAGGTTTGATGGATTTTGGTTATGAGAAATTAAGCTTATGAGAACTAGAAAGACTTTGCAACTGCTTTTGTCAGGAATCACCAAATTTAGTGTTCCACAAAGCTGCAAATCCCTCAGAAGATCTGTTAACTTTCTCACAACAGTGCTCTGATAATCAGCCAGCTAACATTGGTATTTCAAGGGCTGTAATTTGAGAGAATGTTCATTGCAGTGAAGAGTTTAATTCACTCTGGCTGATAGAACTGCATCACCTGGAATAAAATATTTAAACTGGGTATTTCAGCCAGACAGTAGCCTCTTTGCTCTCTCAACTCTAAATTTTGAAAGGGAGCAGTGCAGCAGCTTAAAATGACAGGCAGTAAAAAGCACAGCTAGAAACTAACACAGCAAGAGCCTGGAGACAAACTTTCGTTTCTCTCCCTGGTTAAACAGGACAGAGACAAGCATGACAAAGCATAAGAAAAGCACAGAAGAGAAACTGTGATCTAAAGGCTTCCTTTGTGTAACAATCTTCCCATGTTCACAAACAGAAAATGCTTCACCACCGTGAGAAGACTACCAATAAAATACCCTTCTGATAACTGCCAGCAAATTTGATTCAAACCATTCCAGACTTGTTGGCAATAGTGTTGGCAAATTGGCCACCAGAAGTAGGAAAGTGCTTTCTGAAGATGCTTAGAGTTGAATGTGGTGGCCATGAAGACTTGCAAAAAATATATTTATCCAGATACATGTATCAACATCATAATTTTAAGGATAGCATCCCTCAGAATGTTAAAAAACAATGACACATTCAGTCATAGTTCAGCTTAAAAAGAGAGAAACAGGCAACTAGATATAAATATAAACCCCCAGAATTACTCTGTGACACACCACTATAGACTGTGAGACTGCCTGCTGTCCAGATTAGACTGTCCAAAAGTATTTTGAAGTAAAGAAATTAAATTAATCCACACACAAAAATATATATATACATGCATATATATACAGAAATAAAGCTTCCTGAATTTGAAAGAGTGTTGGACAGAACAGAAGTTACTTGCACATGCAACTTGGAGCTATCTGGTATGCAAGTTGCACATGCAACTTAAGGGGATTATGCAATTTATGAGGGCACAATACTGCTAGCACTGTATCCTAAATCACTGAATGCTGTCATAGTCAGGCTGTTTTGGACATTTAGGGGAATTAAAAAGTAACTTATTGTTCAGCCTCACGAAAACATCCTTATCTCTCTTCACCTATATAATATCTTTTCCTTCATTAAGAAATCAAGATTTCATTTCACTATACTACTTCAGAGAGCAGACCATGAAGATGGTACAGTGTTTTACACAAGGTGAAGCCAAGACATGTCACCTAAAGCTTACAGAAGTCCCAGTGCTCGAATGAAAGATGTTTATGCTTCGTTGCTTATGAACACAACCTCCTTCTTCCCATGGTGCCTGCAAAGAAGGCTGTTCTCTGCAAGGTCTAAATGGTTCTGTAAATCATCTCTGACCATGGACAAAAATCTTTATTCAAGTTGCATTATCATGTAAACTGGACACAGTAGCAATCCTAACTTTGCACCCAATTGTGTAAAATATGTTCATATTCATATAATTTCTGCTATGAATTGATCTTAGTGTTTAGTTCTGTTCCTCTTCCCACTTCATCCCCTAAAAGAGGTGGTAGAGGGAAGCCTCAAAAGCTAGGGTGCTGGTAGTGACTTTACAGGCACACTTAGTCTGAATGAAGACTCAGTGGAAAAATATGGAAATAGGTATTGCCGAAAGAACTATTCTTTCTACATCACACACCATCTCCCTAAACTTTAGATGAAACTGTGAATAAGATTCTGCTTTAAGATATGGCACTAACACCACAGTTTTTCACCTCTTACATAACAAAGCTATACTACCAAAATTTTAACTATTTGTTTCCAAAGCAGGGGAAAAAAAAAAGAAGAGGTGGTGTGGGTGGTGGATGGCATATACACTGGGGAATGGACTACCAGAATGGAGTCTGCTTTAGAAGGCTCTAATAGAGGAAGAAAGAGAACTAATCTTCTCAGTGATGCAGCCCACTTGTTATCACTAACTTGAGAGTCCTATCCTCTCTTTGTCTGCTCTTTCCCCACAACCACCAGTCCTCAAATATAGAAGAAAGGAAAGAAAGAGGAGTGTATAACAGAAAAGCAAGAAATAAAATTTAAGGGTGAGATGTAAGCTTAAAGTTACATGTAAATCTAGACTTAGTTGTTACCTGCATACTCTGCCCTTGTACCAGAAAGGGGAAATATTGAAATGATCCCTGTTTCAAAGAACAATGTGAAAACTGGGAGCTCTTAAGTGTAAACACGTTCATTTCCCTCCCCAAGAATATCAATTCAAATGGCTATTCTACAAACATATACTACTTACTATTTTTTTATCAGTAGGAATCTAGAAACATCAAGTTACAAAAATCTTCACTAACTTCCAAATTTTGCAAGGAATTAAGGATAGGAAATCTCTACATGTTTCCTTTGAGATATGCAGGTCTTTACCAGTAAATAACTAAGTTATGTGTTTCCTTTCACTGTGCACTTCTAAATCTTGCATTGGCTGCTGCAAGTTAATTGAAATGCCCAAGTACTCTCCCCCTCCCTTCTACTACAAAATCTCTTTTTTTTTCTTGGGTTGTAATAACATCCACCATACCTGGAAAATGCTTTCCACAATCCTTTTCCCTGCTCCACCCTCCCATTGACTTTTATTAACTTGAAAAAAACCACAAACATTCATAATCTTCTTACATCACTAAATGTAAGGCAGGGGAAATATAAAATTATGCTTGTGCAGGAAATTGTTACAACTGCACTATTGCAAGCAGTTTAACACAAGTTGTTTTACCCGAGAAAGATGGGAAGTCAGCTTTCCACAGTTTCCTGAAAAGCACAGAAATATTAAACCACCACAGTTGAACAGATGGAATAAAGTGCAACTGATCCCAAAGGCAAAACAATACCAGGTTAACTCTCACAAGCATACTAAAGTACTTTAATCCTTTTGCATCCCTTTCCACCTCTTGTCTGAAACAACCTGAAGGCAATACAGTATTTCCTCAATACAGAAATGCAAGTTCCCCAATGAAGCAATAGAAATGCCTCTGCCACAGATCGGAGACTTGTCATTTACATCATCGTATGTTCCCTCACCTGGTTCCCCTTTGCATTACTTAATATAAAGTTAAATTTCACACAAGGCAACCAGAATTTCTCCCCCCCCCCAAACTTTTACTCTGATTTTTCATAGCAAGTAGTGCACAGGCTAACAGGGTTGTTGTGCAAAGGTGCTTATCAAGCCCGCACAGCACTCCATTCAGGGGTTGCCAAATAAACAAATCTAAACTTTTTTACTATGCAAGTAATTTAATTGTCTCTTATCCCCTCCACTCCTCAACATTTTCCATCCTGGTCATCTTCAGGACTATACACAGATTTACATCCCTGCCGGTCCTGACTTCAGAGGAAGGACCAAAACCCATCATTGTGTCTACATAGGAATCCCTCTCAGACTCACTAGTCTGTCACACTCTTTAACAAACTTTAGTTGTCAGTTCCTCTTATCCCCCTTTTCTAAGATGTAAATAGAGAGAATTCATCCTGGATCATAAACCACTACTGGCCCCAAGGCAGGGCACTGTAATCATATAATCATGTAATTGCTAAAGTTAAACAAGACTTTTAAGTCCAACCATTAACCCAACATTGCCATGATCACCACTAAGCCATGTCCCCAAGTGCCACATCCACATTTTTTTGGAACATTCCACCACTTCCCTGAGCAGCCTGTTTCGATGCCTGAACCCTTTCAACAAAGAAATATTTCCTAATATACAATTTATAACTCCCCTAGTGCAACTTGAGGCCATTTTCTCTGGTCCTGTCACTTGTTATCTGGAAGAAGAGACAAACTCTCACCTCACTACAATCTGCTTTCAGGTAGTTGTGGAGAGTTCCTCACTGTGATCTCCAATCTAAACACTCCCAGCTCCCCAGCCACTCCACATAAAACTTGTGCTCCAGACCCTTCTGAAGCTTTGTTGACCTTCCCTGGACTCGCTCCAGCATCTCAATGCCTTTCTAGCAGTGATGGGTTTAAAGCTGAATGCAGTTCTCAAGGTGCAGCCTCCTCAGTGCCGAGTACAGGGGGACAATCACTGTCCTGGTCCTCCTGACCACACTACTTCTGATACAAGCCAGGATGGCATTAGCCTTCTTGGCCACCTGGGAACTCTGCTGGTTCATGTTCAGCCACTGTCGACCAGCACTCCCAGGTCCTTTTCCACTGGGTTGCTTTCCAGCCTCTCACCCTCAAGCTTGTAGTGCTGCACAGAGATGTTGTGACCAAAGTCCAAGTTCCCTCTTGTTGAACCTCAAAAACTTGGTCTTGGCCCATCAATCCAGCCTGTCCAGATCCCTGTGCAGAGCCTTCCTGCCCTCCAGCAGATCAACACACCCACACAGCTTAGTGTTATCTGTGAACTGACAGAGGGTCCCCACATCCAGGTCATTGATAGAGATACTAAACAGGATACTAACCCCCAGTACTGAGCCCTGGGGGACACCACTGGTGACCAGCCACCAGCTGGATTTAACTCCATTCTCCACCACTCTCTGGGCCTGGACATCTGACAGTTTTTTGCCCAGCAAATAGTACAGATGTCCAAACCATGAGCAGACAGTTTCTCCAGGAGAATGCTGTGGGAAGTGGTGTCCAATACTTTACTGAAGTCCAGGTAGAGACATCCACAGCCTTACCCTCATCCACTAAGTGGTCACCCTGTCTTAGAAGGAGATCAGGTTGGTCAAGCAGGACCTGCCTTTCATGAACCCATGCTGGCTGGGCTTGGTCCCTGGGTTGTCCTAATGATAAACATGTGATAAATTTCAATATCCAGTAAAACTTCTAGTTTTAATAATGTGGTGTTTTTTCTATTAAATTCTTAATGCATCTTTCTTTCATTTGGATACAATCTCTAACCAGAGTCTCAACATCTAAAAATAATTCAGGTAAAGAGGATTAAAAAGATTCAATCAGTGAAATAGGTTTCAGACTTTGCAGCTGACAAAACTTATTTTTCAATACCAAAATACTCTCAGGAAGTAAGACAGAACCTAGGAGAATATCTGAAAAATGCTACCATCTAGTATCCTACACTAATACTGTATCTTCACATTAATATCTCTGATGAGCAAGCAATTTTTCAGCACAAATCAGAACTCAGCTGGTCAATTCTGCAGTCATGAAGTATATTTATGCTACTCCACCCCACTCAGACCCAAAAGAGTGTATTCACTGGAACGAGTTTTTTACCTTCCTTGTGGTGGGTTGTGTTTGCTGACTAACATTGCTAAGCTGATGTTCTGCTTTATTCAACTCAGTTTCTAAACTCACATGTATGGTCCTATGAGATATTCATTCCTCTCCATATTTTGCTGACCTCATTTCTGTTTCCTGCTATAACCAACACACATGAAAGATACTAATACATTTTTCAAAAGGAAATGTTAATAAATGTGATTCTACTACTTTTCAAACAAACTTTAGGTAGACTTTCTGGTTTGTATTAAAGTTTATTTTCTGACACAAACAAAGATCACAGTCCACACTAAATAAAAAGTGAACTCAGCTGGGAAATGGAACTTTTTTAGCATGTAATATTTTTCAGGCACACTGACCCCAAATTTTAAGTAAAATATAAGGTATGCAAAAACATCACACAAGGTAGAGAAAGATTAAACAAAGGTCTGATAGAAAGAAGTTTCCTCAAAATAACACATTATGCCACCCTAGAGTACTTGATTGCAGAACTGCAGCACTGAGTTACTGAGCAAGAACATGACATTGATTCTTATTGTCCAAGTTCATTACGATATGGCAACACATAATAGCACATTTTAAAATACAGTTTTGCATAAGACTACTTGTAATACAAAGATCCTCATACTGAACATATGTAAGTATAAATATAGTATGAGCATATGTGCACATGATGGGTTTCCTTCAGAAAGGGTAAGTTGCAGGTAATTTAGTATCCTACAAAATTATTCTGGAAATCAACATTTACACAATGCTATGCATAAAACAGGCCTTTCCCCCCCCACACACATATATTGCTATCAAATCACACTATCAAAGGTATTTAATATTCATAACACATTCAAAACTATTGATGTTAAAAATTAACTGAAGAGCAAACAAAAAAGCTAGAAAGGCCACCATAACCATGAGAGAGCCTATTTCTTGAGAAAAACATACCAAAAATGGTATATCCTAAGGAATTGTCAGAACTGTCAACTTTATGGCCTCTCACTACTATTTACTGAATGCACACCACAGAGGCTGTAGTTTTCTCATGGTTCATACCTTCTTTTTCCATTCATACTCATTTATGAATATACAAGGAGCTTCATAAAAGACTGAAGATCCGTTATGCTTAATACTGGATGCAAGTTTTATATATTTGAGAGACCTTACCAAGTTGTCAGAAAAGTTTGCTTAATTTTCTTTTTAAGACCTCTTGGAAACACTCAACACATAGAGGATTAGTTTTAGATGACTAAGTGAAATGATACCTATCTTATCTCAACACGACCATTACCAGCCACAGGCTTATCTAATGGCAAAACCTGTGTGGGAATTCTGCCAGCAGCTGTACAGCTATCAGCTACCCAAATGTATTACCTTCTTATATTTGCAAGTGAGAAAAACTTTTCAGACACAAACATATTACAGTACTTGTTTTCTGTGTTTGGAGAATAATGGATCTGTAATAACGTGGCAGTGAATATAAGTTATATTTGTCAGAGGATTAGTCAGCACAGATGGATTGTTCAAAGGATGTTAAGAAAAAAATGGAAACATGAGAATAATACTAAAGTTTATCTCATTTTAATGTCTATCAATTCAAAGAAAGGGGGAAAATACCAGTTTTTGGTAGATTTCATGATCAGTCAGCAAAAGAAAGAAAGAGCCATTTTAAAAAAATGTGCCTGGCCCTATTTAAGGACCAGGCATGCTACAGCAGTGCTAAATTTTCACAGAAGCAGCCAGTCATTCTCTAAAGCAAAGTGCCAGCACACAGCTGCATGATGTAGCAGCACCATTTCTGCATGAATGCTTGGGAGAACACCACCATTCTGAGGACACAGGTTGGAGAGATCAGAAATAGTCTAAACAAATAAAAAGACATTGACATGCAAGAAATATGAGTAATCAAATAAGACAAACAGGAGCCAGATATGTAGGGGGAGGTTTCTGTAGCATTAGGCAAATATGCATAAGCAATCCAGAGAATGAAAACCCACATAAGCTAGTTCCAAGTACTAGGAAGCCTCCTTATAGGTAATTTGCATAAGACAAAATCATTTTACAAAATACATTAGCTGTCGAAGACTCTCTATATTTGGAATTTTTCATTTTCATAAAGCAGAGTCAGCTAAATAAAATATGTCTAAATCATTTTTTTAATTTATGTTCAACTGTTTGGATGTACAGGAATAAACAGTCTAAAGTCCAACAGGAGGAAAATAACTTTCAAATGGTATTCCTTTGAAATTTAAAAATCAAAATGCATTCACCTTCAAAGAAAGCCAAGTTATAATATTTATCAGCTGGGTTTAGAACTCAGTATTTTAATTCTTTTCAAAATCAGCATCATCTACTTTCTGATATTATTACTTAGATGTAAAGATCATTTTTTGGATACATCTATGACTGAAGTTTCTCATTCTTTTTGCATTACGGTTTTCTGGCAAACTTCAACTATATTCTTGATATCTTTCTAGATAAAAATATCATTTCTAGGGACTCACTGCAGCATTTTGCTGCAGAAACAACAGTTATAGAAAGTGTGGGTTGCTTATTTCCTAATATTTCTAATTCTAATAACTCTATCATCACTGCGGTTCCACTGCAGGACTACCACAAGATGAAAAACCCCCAAATTAGTCACTGCATTAAGCTGTCATCCTTACCATACTTCTCTAATAGGAAGAATTGGATAATTTTCCCCATATAGTAGATGATCCTTGAAGCAGACAAAATATTGTGATGGGTTTTATGCATGGCATATATAGCTGCCTGCTGAACACCCAGACATATGCACATTATAAACACATATAAGTCAACAGGAAGTTGGGAAAGTCTGTCAAAGGAGCTTAGCATCTGACTGAGACCAAAGCAATCAAAGCCTTTCTTCTTTATAATGGTGACAGATACAGCTGAAGTAAAAGAGTGGTCAAGTTAGTAAGCATATGACAAACATAAGACACTAAGCACCCTTCTGTACTGCACGCTTTAGATGCCACAGGTAGTGGTGCTGGTGAGGAAATTACTTACAAAATTTATTTAAAAAAAAACACAAGTAAGAAAATGTTCATAATATCAAGAAATCTATTCAGTGAATCCAGGAAGCCTCTATGTGAAGAGAACCAAAGCACCTCAAGCAAAGACAAAAGCTTCATATAGATTCAGTTTATTTTACTGCCTGCAAAATCTGGTTGGGTTTAAAGTCTTTCTCAATACAAAAAAGAACTTCAAACTTGAAGCTTCGAATTATGTTGTCTCTAATAAATCGATAACATTTTATCTGTATTGCAGATTTGTTCTCTTCCTACCCACCCAATATGCTGGCAATGCACAGTACCTTTCTCTTTTCCACAGGTTTCTGAGGCAATTGTGTTCAATTTTAACATAAAGAGGTGAAGACTGAGTAGCACCAGTAGCTGAGTCACTAGATATGTTTGTTCTTTCCAAACTGCAACTCCTACTCCTGTTGGCACATTCTCTTCTTCATCATCAAGGGGGGATTCCTGAGCAATACTGGTGACATCATCTGTTAAACCAAAAAGAAGAGATTTAATACAAATCAGATTTGATTGACAGCTTTGATGGTAGCAATACAATGGAAAAATATTTACACAGGGTAACAAAATGAAGCAGAATAGGATATTGCAGAAATTACAAGTGTGGCATCTTATTTCCTTTAAAACACATGTGCAGTGGTGGCCTTTACTAGATGATCTTCAATGAAAGCATAATGGAAGCTGCTAAACTACTTGGAAATTAGACCAGGTCAATCCAGACTGTTAACTCAGCCTAGCTAATACTAAGTTTGTATTCCATTTCAACACAAGCTACTGGATTTTGGACTACAGGCCTAAATTCCCATCTCACATACAGACTGGCCATTGCCATAAATCTTGTACCAAAATATATCAACATAAGGAAGTTATCATGTGTCCTTTGAAAATAGGTAAAGATTGAATTTTCAAAAATCTGAATTCTGTTCTCCTGTGCAGCAAAGACAATGATCACAATTTCCTCTCTGAAAACAAAAAACTGAAAGAGAGGTACAAAGCCTTAATATTGCCTTACTTCACATTTCTTTATAACATTTCAACATACTTTTATCTTAAGAGGAAACAACAGAAGTATTCAAACTTTTGCTGATGTTCACTACATGTTAGTTTGGATTCATATTTACCATGCACAGAAAAATATATTTACAGAAATAAAATTATCATTATGGAGATATCTTTATGGAAAACAGCAGGTTGAAAGATTAAAGAAAGTCAAGTTCCTTAACGAGTATCATCTACCTCAGTTTTCCTAGAGTCTCTAAACACCTTTAACAGCATTTTTATTTACACTGTGGAGTACAGAAAAGAAAGTAAAGTCTCCTCAGTAATAAATCTTCTCATGGTATACCCTTTATGTTAAAGATTGAGGGCAAGTGAACTGAACAAGTCAAACAGATTTCAGCAATTTCTTAAGCAGGTATGGCCATACAGGATCTCCAAAGCAGAGGGCTGGCAGATAGGACACAGAACAGGTCAAACTCTTGCCTTTTGGGCAAGAGAGCTGGAAGTCAGACAGAATACCCTGTCTGAACTTCAATGAAACATGATGGATATGTCCACTATCATGTCTACTTTTCAAGTCTTCACAAATAGCTGCACTTCACATAAAATACTTTAGGATTCCATCCAATGACACCAGTCCCAAAAACATAACTCCTAAACAATTTCCTTTGCTGGGAAATATTGCACTTATCTCTAGGGCTTTGTTTAAGGTTACCAAGTAGATTCTGTTGTTAGTGGATTGAAAAATAAATCCTTGGGGAATTATTTACCAGCTTATTTGTTCAATAAAGACAGCCATCTAGGTAGTATTTAATGGAGAAAGAAAGGAAATCTACACACTCATTTCCTTAGGGCCAAATTCATAGCTGTGAGAGAATACTTTTGAAGAGGATGAAAGTACAGCTGGGGCCAGATCATGGCAGAAGATCAAAGTGCTGAAACAGCTTAGTCAGCATATTTAAGTAGCACAGAACATTGGAAAGAGGAATTCAATTTATTTATATAGTAACAAACCTCCTCAGGCAGAGACAGAGGCCAAGAACCTCTATTTTTTAATTACGTCAGATATGTCTCGCTTCATCCTATGTTCATCATCCTTTTTGAGTTACCCTGTTCTTTAATATTCCAATATTGTTTTTCCACATAAAACAACATTTTTTTGCTTTCTTCTGGCTTTCAGTTAGCAATCTGAATACATTTGAACAAAAGGGAAAGAGAAGGTTTTCCCACATTAACATGTAATGTAGAAACTCCTAAGAGAAAGTAAGAATTTTCTTGTCAAAGACAAGTAAAGACAGCAATCAGGCCAGTAAGATGACAACAAAACAGACCCATACCCACAAGTCTCAAAAGAAAAAAAAAGATAGAAAACCACAACTCCAAATTCCAAAGTTATCCAGACAATTTGTCGACCTTGAAAAATGCACTTATCTTTTAGCAGATGTATTCATTCTGCAATATCAATTCTTCTAAAGGGGAACTTATTAGATTCTAGAAAGCTCATTGTTAAGATTAATAGTTGTATTTAAATTCTTTAGTAAATTTGGAAATAAAAAACATCTTAATAATATTATTGGCCTCACTAAATAAAAAGAATAGTGTTTACAAAAGTTTTGAGGGAAGCATGAAACAGATCTAGAATCTGCAGAAGTTACAGTAATAATAGCATATTAAAAAAATATATTGATGTGACAGTACCTAGTTTTGAAAGTGGATGTTTCAATAGCATAGCATACCAGTGAGATTAAAAAAGAAGACTAATTGGCAATAAGTCTTGCAAAAACTACAGCAAATTTGAAACATCTAATTATGCCAGTCACTACAAGTTGTTAGAGTGCTATTCACAACGAATTACCAGCAACCACTGGAAATTTACAACTCAATAATCCTTCAGTAATCTTCCTATAGCTTCTTAAAAAATATCTTAATACAAAAATAACTTAAAATAATTGGATACTTAATTTCTCACTTCTAGCAAGTGCTAAGCTAAACCTGTTTCTAACAGTGGAAGAGAAGGATAAAGAGGGGAAGCTGTTACTGTGGATATGGATCTGTTAATCTACAAACAAACAGAGCATAAACTATAGCTGCTGAAATTCATTCAAACTCAAAATATACCATGCACACCAAAAGCTGCTCAAAAAACCAACACTATTATAGAAATAATTTGAGAGATGAGCTATGTTTGATAAATTACTAATTTTACTCAACGCAATAAAGTCACCAACATGTTCATATCCTGTAGTTATGGCAGTGTATGCTAAATAAAGAAAGTTGATCCACTTATGTTCTTTATTATATAATAGCTCTCTAGACAAAAGTTCAGGGTTATAAAAATGAAAGGGTTTTTTCTGTTTACATGGCCATGGCTTGCAACATTTGTCAACACTTCCCAAATAGTTAGGAAAGGCTGGAAAGGATTTAAGGTTGTTTGTTCAGGTTCTTTAATCACAAACTGTAATACACAGATTCTTTGGTGAAAATTCTGTTTCTCACACGTTACTCCATCGTGTCAGGTAGTATCGTATCTTGAGAGCAACGTAAGTTTAAAGGTAAGAGAGTAAACACTGATGCCAGCCTCCAGCCCTTCCTTGGGATTCCCAGAATAGGCAAAGCACTCAGATGCTCAGAGATTTTAGTCATATCTGTTCTCATGGGAAATCTTAGACCATTTTAACTCTTAAACATTGAGTGCATTACTTGCAGAAGGTTTAAAAAATAACTACTAAGGTGGACAGATATTTTAGATTTCTTCTTGGATAGTAGAACAGCTGAGGACAATTCCTCTGACAATTGGGGTAATGTTGCATACAGTCCATATATGCAGAATCTTCTATGGACTATAAGGGGTGGAGATCTCAAAACAACATCTTTTTCTGCAGAAGAGAGGTACTAACCCTTCCTCCTGTCCTCCACACCACAAATAGGAAGAGGCTGGGTTTAACCATAATCTTCCAAGCAGGAAAAATAAGATAAACAGCAAACCCATCCTTAGCATGTGGTAATAGCAAAGCAGTTTCCCTGAATATTTTGGAAGTCCTCCCTATTTCCTTGCACAGCTGATCCACATTTTGGAGACCTTTTGGAAACAAGGCTTTTTGGGTTTAAAATGACTAAGCATAAAACAAGGTAGACAGTGATAAGACTGACCCAAATAAAAGGCAATTTCTTTGGAAAAACAGTGCTGAACATATCTCTGAATTCTCTGCAGTAGTTGTGAGGAATTTCACTTGGCAAATGTTTTGTAACAAGACTGTGTGCATTACCACTGTCTTTTTATCAGAAGTTATTCTAATCAACAGAGAAGGGAGGGAAGGGGTTCCTTCTTACTACCAAATGTTCAAGGATTAAAAAAGCCTACTTCTTTCAAAAAAACCATTACATTTTACTACGGTGCCTTGTTTTCCACTCTAAAGCTTTATATCATAATATTAATTTGATTTATAACTTCCCAGTAAGAGATCTATTTGTCAAGCATACAAATTACATGCAAGAAAGCTCCGACTTCCCATTGTTCTCTCCAGTCTTTGATTTTGAAGACTGTGATATTTGCTTCAGTACCAGATTCTCTGGGACTCCCAGTAGAGCAAAGAATTTATTTACACATAAATAACTGTAACACAGATACAGCCCTTCATGAATGAGATTTAACATGTCAGCAACAAACACTTGTGCCCAATATACACGACTTGCTCTTTCCTTTACCCATTTGATCTCTGCCTAATACACAGTATTACAACCAAAAATGTGCTGTCTTGTGCAGTGGTTGCACCAAAAGCAGACTGAGGGCAAAAAAAACTGGGGTACTTAAAGGGATCCCCTGAAAGCAAAGAAAATCTATATGGAGGCTTCAAGGAGAATACATCATGGCCCAAGGCAGAAATCGCACAGATCATGCCACAGAGTCAACCCCTTTCAACACAAAGACTTGTGTCAAAAAGGCAAATACTGTGGCCTGACCTTTATAGACCACTCTACATATTCTCAGCAACATACACTGTGCAAAATGCATAACCACCATCTCCATGCTTTACATAGTGAACAAACTTAGAGAGGGCAGAATGACTTCAGAAACTTTTTGTTATTTCTTATTTTCAGTATCAACTTTGAAGTTGATATAGCAGAAATCAAAGACAGGATAAGCAGCAAGTTCTTGCCTACAAATACTCTTTTGATGACTACCAGGAATCCAGACAGAAACTTTCCTGATCTCTTCTTTTTATTGTAAAATAACTCTTTGGTGGACAAAACACAGAATTTGTATTTGGATACTGGAAACAAGGACAGATATAAAAGTAATCATTCCCTTTCCTCCTCTGTATTACAGTTTTCTGTTTTGGCATCCCCATAATAAGTCACCCTTTATGATCATTTAAACTGTCAGCAATGGTGGATTACCAAAAATAGGTCAACAATTCAAATTTGTTTCTGAGCTGTTCTTTTTGCCTTACTGTAGATTATTATGCCACAATTCCCAGATGGAGAGTTACAAATGACTGGTAGGCAGTGCATCATGAAACAGTGCTTTCATAGGAATTGATATCATTCCTGCCACCTTGCTGTTTTAATTGGATTGTCAATGCAAAGACAAATCTTCCTACTCTTTCTCTTTTTTTCTGAAGTAGGAAGCAATAGGAATTCTTGAGTGTGTGTTTCAGAAGACTTTGAGTGTTACTTACTTGTACAGTGGACTTAACACCATAAAACGCACTTGGAAAATAAGTTAATCACAGTATTTAATATATTTTACATGACAACTGTGGTGTGCAAAGTGGAGGACATAGTTGCTTTTGTGTGCAAAACTAGGTAAATCTAAATTCTCTGTGTTACATAGTGCTTATGTGTAATAAAGTTATACAAAAACTTTCTCAATAATTAAGATGACTGGGATGAAGTAGTAATTGGGTGAGGGAGAGCTATCCATGTGAAATTATGTCCTTTAAGACTACTATAATTAACTAATAAAGTTATGAATTACATTCTGTATTCATTAAATATCAAGCACATTAAAGCTTTTAAAAAACAGATGCAATGAGTTTTCAGTGAGCATGGCCAGAGACCACACAGCCTCACTCACACTAAGAACCAGTCTTCTTATACATTTAAAAAAAAAAAATCACTCAACATAAATATATTCTCTCTGAACAGGATCCGTAAAGAGGGGGTAGAGAAGATGTCAAAGACCAGTTACAGAGACAGTCCACCATCATGCTACTATCTCTGTTTCTATAAGATGTGCATTCCCAAACACAGACATGTATGCAGACAAAAAGTCATTACTAGTCAAATTAAAAGTAACATTAAGTTACTTTATTTGATTTTTAAATTTCATCACTGGCTTTTCTTAATACTCTTTTGGCTTTCTAAAATACAGTCCTCTAATTTTGAATCAGTGTTGGAGGGTTAATCAGCATATACCCTAAAGTCAAAAAAGCCAAAGATAATGTCATTCCACACCCTGTCTACAGACCAGTTATCAATCTTCTGTCACAGATCTCTCCTCTCTGTCCCTTACATATACCCCCATCTTCCTTTTTATTACTGACACACGAAGCCTACCATAAGGTAAATAAAGCATGACACAAAACAAATAATTTACTTCCAACCTGCAGTTTCACAGAACTCCTCATCCAAGAATAACTACGCAGGTCATTGCTAGTGCTCCTCCTTTGCAGTCAGAGCACGCCAAGGGAAGAGGTTTACACAAGGTCACCCAATGACTCAGCAGCAAATTGTGAAAGGGACTTGGGGCAGCCCAGTCGTATGTGCTTGGTGTAACTGCAGCTCAAATGTTAACCCTGCCTCGGCAGAAAACCGCGCTCCCATACCCAAAGGCATCAGTCAGCTCTGTGAAGGTACAAACTGAGCACCCTCTCTGAAGTTAGGTTTGCAGCCTGTTCTTAGTAAAGGCTTCAGTTCTAACAGCAAAGTTACAAATATCCGCATTTTCCCAGAGTTACATGGCAGCTATGAAGCACAGAGTTGCCGTGTGCACAGTGAAGACTTCATTATGATAATAAAATTGACACAAGCTTGTACGTCTGGAAATTCTGTGCTTCTCAGTGCTCTGTTGCAGATTTTGACACAGACTTAACGTTTAATAAGTATCAGAATCCAGTTAGCCTATTATTCCACTTACTCATAAAAGGGATATTTTTTGGTTCAGAGGCAGAATGTTAAAGGGATTCACAGGAGGAGACAGTAAAAGTTTCCTTCTCCTAGAAATGTAAGGAAGTTCAATTAAACAATGACAAGCGTAACAGCTTGAAACAGGCACTGTTTGATACAAAGACACCACTATCTTTCAGTAAAGGACTTCACGCTAGTTTTACATGAACAAAGAGCTGCTTCCAATTAAAATCATAGTAATGGGTTATGGGAGAAAAAAATCCAACACAAATGCTCTTCAGGTACTTGCCGTTATGGAACAATTACCCAGTGATAAAATTACATCCCTCTCCAGCCACTTCACCAAGAGCATTATAAGGGAGTGCTGTAGAGATGCAGTAATGTGTAAGAATGATGGCTGCTGAATTCTAGTTCTCTGTTAATTCCAGCCCAGTTATTTACCAAACTGAATTCTTCAGATATCTTTACCATGAGTCTGATAATGGCACACTTTACAACATATATAATTTTAAAACTATTAAGGAAAATGTATCTACCAGTTAAAAGGTATTTGGGTAACCAGAGAAGCAAAGAAACAGTGGTATTTCTTAAAATAGGCAATCAATATATGTTGATAAGTGCAACTTATCTACTACAGATTTTTCAGTCCCTAAGACTGAACACTGCAAGTCGTCTTTCAGTTACTCCTCTGCACAGAAAGAGCAAAGGCCTTTGACATTTTTGGTTTTTCAGTATATTTAGTTCTTCAATTCAATAGCAGCACCAAAGCCACACCCCACATGTATAAAGGAAAGCCTAAAACTATTGTCACAAAAACTGCCAACTCAATATATGTTTCTTTTAATTTACAATATTATATTCTCACTCTGCCCCTTCTCCTCTTCTCCCATCTTCACATTCTAAAGAGAAGGAACTGTCTCTCTTTTTCCCATTGGAGACAAACACCTCATCACTTCTTTCTATCATCCTCATCAATTAATATCCTCTATATGCCATGAGCACTACATATCTTTTCTTCTAGAGATGTTCTGGCTGATTTACACCTAATAAAGTCAGAATAGGTCTTCTTAGCTCAGTATAAGCTGGCCTTTGAAGGTGGTTTCTTGTGTTTTAGACCCAATTAAAGGCTGCACGCCCAAGACCCTGTCTAACTCTTCCACTGACATCAGCTGGATTTAACAGAAGCTAGGCAAGTGTCACTGCCTGTAAACATTGCCTTGCCAGTACAAAGAGTCACTGACCTTTCCTGAGGAGCAAACATCTACAATCAATATTGAAGAAAGTGTGTTGGAAGGATTTTAGTCAGTAACGAACAGAAAGGTAGGAATCCACTGAGTTATATTTAACAGAGCTTTGCCTTCACTGTTATATCATTAAGTTTTGCTTCTAGCCTCCCTAGCAGGAGATGAAAATACCAGCTGTGAAAATCTGTGTGTCCTAAAAATATGGCTGCCATAGCCTTCTCAAGATACCATTAGAGACACTAGTCATGTCCCACTAAGTAAATTAAAAGTAGAAACACACTTACGAAAGCCTGAGTCTGAAATCCTTTTTTCTTCCTCTCCTAAAACATTTTTATCTTATATATATATAAATTTACATACACGCAATAACACATATGCTATACACCAAAGCAGAATGCTGTCATTAAATGGTGTAGCCAGAAATGCTTGCAGATTTTGGAGGGAAAGTTCATTTCTTGGACCTAATACTCTGGTCTCAGCCTCAGAAGCAATGACCCCACAAAGCATAACACTGGTGTTCACTAGAGTCAGGAGGAACTTGAGCTGGAATGTGCAAAATCCCAGTAAAACAGCCACATTCCACAGCAGTGACATGGGGAGGAGCCAGCCTGAAGGGCACTGTGCATATGAGACATACCCTGGTAGGGTGGGTTTTCCTGTGTCTGTTACACTCCCTTCAGCATTTCAGAGATCTGTTCATACAAATGTGCAAAACATCCACCTCTCAAGAACACAAGTATGGGGACCAGACACAGACACAAACCTGCTTCTAACACTTCCACAAAGGAGTTCCTTGCAGTTCTCATTATCATGACGTGTTGAGCTTAAAATCCTTGCTGGCCTGCCTGTACTAACAGCTCAGCTTATTTTACTTTCCCAGCTCACAAAGTTCAAGCTCAGCATCCTTAACTGCAGCTCAGTGTTGTTCTGTCATTTCCATGCCTGTGCAGAGTGAACCATCCCCTTTCTTTTGCTGGTTCATTCTCTCATATGCACATCTTTTTTTGATTTTAAGTGTTCTGTTGCCCTACAAAATTTGGGGGGGGAGGGGAAAGGAGCAAGCCCAGTTCCGAGAGAAGGGTAAAGCGGCTTTAAACTTGTTTGCTCTATAACAAGCTAATTTTGAAATTAATATTCTAACATTATGTTCAGAAATATCAAGTCAAATTCTTTGCAATACCAAAAACATTGTACCAAATATTTTTTTTTGGAAATCAGTTAAGATGGTTTATCTCAAATAAAATTATCTGCAATACTATCTATGACCACATCTGTTTTCTTGACAGAGTTAAAAGAATTAATTTATTTTTCACTTTCTTTATTACACCATCTTTCATGAAAAACATAAAACTGCCATAGAACACTTTGGTTGGAAGGGAGCTGAAAGATGATGTAGGTCTAACCCCCTCTGCATGGGCAGAGACCTTCAGCTAGACCAAGCTGCCCAAAAAACTTTATGCAGCATTACTATCTATAACTTGAATGCTGAACAGAAACATTCTGAAAAATTCTTTGCCTGGTTTCAGATTTGTTTGTTGGGGATTTTCCCCTTTGTTTTTCCCAGATCTGATAAATCACTTGGCTTTATACCACCCCTTTTTTACTGTGTATTTGTATAAACACCTCCCAGTAAATAAAGTTTCAGATGAAATAGACTGCTGCTTGAGTCAGCAAAGATATGCTAGAAAAAGAGAACTAACATATGCATGCTACTATATCAAAGTATCCATATTTATTAGGCATAATGGAACAGTAAAGTCAAGGAAAGTGCAACCATCAGCAGAAGTGCACATGTTACCGATAAAATATATTGAAGGCATATAAAAGCTGGCTTATACTTAGTCTTTATCTACACAGCAATAATTTATATATTTTTATATATATATATTAAATATACATATACACATCCAAAATGGGGGTTTTTACCAACATGACAGTTCTTATGCATTTTCTCTCTTAAACAGGAAAACGTATCATTTTAATAACATGTCATTTAGAAGTCTTTAAGGAGTCAAAATAGATAGATGTATACTTTGAACTTGCATCTCTGGGATGGATTTCCTCTGTTAAAAGGTAGGCCTATACAGGACTAATGCTCTGGACATTACCATTTATGTGGTAGTGTCCTAATTACCACTCTCTGTGCCAACCAGGGTGTTGGGTTTGCTGGTTTTTGTTCAGTACAGCACAAAGGTTTTTAAGGAAGCTGTTCACTAGGTTGCATGTATCCCTCATAATTTAAAATCTAACAGACATCACAATTCTTCATTTCCACATGTATCACTTTAAGCAAACCTGCAGTAAATTTATTCTATCATACAGCCAACATTCACCCTAGAAGTTCTTTTAAATCCTTATGGGATTCCTCACGGTGCTCTTCAACAAAGACAATTTGTTTGCTGAAAGCATAGCAGCTGCTGTAAAACAAACAAAATTCAATTAAACTTTATACCGAAATATGACTAAGGATGAAATGTCATTGTATTTCAAATTTGATGTGTTCAAAGCTAATTAATTTCAGACCACTGAATACTTAACAAAAAGGAGAAATTGTTTTTAAAAATTTTTAAAATAATTTATATAAGGTTAATTGGATACAATATGTGGGACTTAGTCATCTAATTATTATCAATCTTTAAATACCAAGCCAAGCAGTAACATTTGGGGAAAAATAAAATTTACCTATAAGATAGTTGATATTTTTGGGTACTATTTCACACAGAGGGTTACAGAAAGGAAATCATCACTTTATCCTCTGGCTACTGTACTGCAATAGGATAAATTATCCCTTCCCTTTTGGTTTCAATGTTTTTAAAATATGTCTTAGTACAGATACAAGCAATTCATCAGCATGTTTGCAGAGGGAGGCAAATGATTTACTATTCTCCTATGCATACACTACTTGTTATTCTAAGCTCCAAGAAACTTAGTAATTGTGGAAATTTTAGTGCAATCTGCTCTAATTCCATAGGCTGGAGGTATGGAATAAAAGGAAAACCCCTTAAACCACTCTTTGGGAATGTGTTATTACCTGAAGAATATCTCCAGTTATTCTTGTTAAGGAACAGAATTACTTAAAAAAATTCTAAATACTATTTACATAATCCCAGTAAAAACTATTAATGTTGAGAAAATTGATGATTGACCATTTAGAACTGAGGTTATCATTCACAAGCAGCACCATAGATTTCTAAGATAGAAAACACTTAATGAACCCATAATATGAATGCATTGATCAACAGAAATCCAGGTTAAAAGTTGATACATAATATTCTAATATAGCACAAAAATATATTTACATAACATACTGTATTTATAGCCTTTTTTAAAATCTTTTTAATAATTGGTGGTCTCCAAAATGAGGCCAGAATTAAAACAATATGGGCAAGTAATTTTTTTTTTACAACAAACATGAGAAGATAGAATAACTTTTATTCAAGTCAGATCTTGTCTAAACCACAAAAGCAGGATAACAAGTTATAAAACAGCTGGGTCCTGCTAATTACTATTTGTAGATTTATTGGATTTTGGCCTAATTAAGAAATTTAATTAAAGTCCAATCTACAGCACAGATGATAACTGTATTAAGCACAGCAGCTTGCTGGCTTTGTTGGATCATTAGCGCCTCTCGGTGAACATCAACTGCGGGGCACCACTCTCCTGGGCAAATATCCCTCTGAGCCTCAGCCCTGTGCCCAAGGCAGCCACCCAGCTATGTGAGCACCCCCCAGTGCCCTTCCACCAACTCAGAAATCACCACCATTACTCACAGCACCATAGAGAACAGTAGCATTTCTTAGAGCATTCAGATAGCTGTAAACCAACAAATGCATCCAGTAAAGGCACTTAGACAGGTTTTTCATTAGTCTTAACACCGGCTTTCACGTTTCTTAGCTAACAGCCAGTAGGGCATAAGATACCAAATTGGAATTCCCTTTAAAGAAAGTTGAAATACAACCATGCATTAGTTACCCTAGACTTTAGTAAAGCCTTTGGCACTGCCTCCCACAGCACTCTCCTGGAGACACTGGCTGCTCATGGCTTGGATGGGTGCACTGGAATGGATGTCTGGGCCCAGAGAGTGTTAGTGAATGGAGTTAAATCCAGCTGGCAGCCGGTCACCAGCGGTGTTCCCCAGGGCTCAGTACTGGGGCCATTCCTGTTAAATATCTTTAGTGATGACCTGGACAAGGTGCACCCTCAGTCAGTTTGCAGATGACACCAAGTTGGGTGGGAGTGTTGATCTGCAGGAGGGTAGGAAGGCTCTGCAGAGGGATCTGGACAGGCTGGATTATTGGCTCAGGCCAATTTTTTGAAGTTCAACAAGGCCAAGTGCTGGGTCCTGCCTACAGTGCTACAGGCTGGAGGAAGCGTGGCAAAAAAGGACCTGAGGGTGCTGGTCAACAGTGGCTGAACATGAGACAGTATGTGCCCAGGTGGCCAGAAAGGCCAGTGGTATCCAGGCTTCTATCAGAAACAGTGTGGCCAGCTGGACCAGGGCAGTGATTGTCCCCCTGTATTCAGCACTGGTGAGGCCATGCCTCAAGTGCTCTGGCCAGTTCTGGGGCCCTCAGTTCAGGAAGAACACTGAGGTGTTGGAGCATGTTCAGAGAAAGACAATGGAGCTGGAGAAGGGTCTGGAGGACAAGTCTGTGAAGCAGCTGCAGGAGCTGGAGCTGTTCAGCTTGGAGAAAAGGAGGCTCAGGGGAGACCTTATCACTCTCTACAACTCCTCAAAAGGAGGTTGTAGCCAGGTGGGGGTCGGTCTCTTCTCCCAGGTAACAAGTGACAGGGCAAAAGGAAATGGTCTCAAGTTTCCCCAGGGGAGGTTTAGATTAGACATGAGGAAAAATTTCTTCATGGAAAGGGTTGTAAAGCATTGGAAAACACTGCCCAGAGAAGTGGTGGAGTCATTATCCCTGGAGGTATCTAAAAGATGTGCACATGTACTGCCTAGGGACAGGGTTTAACAGCAGTGCTGGGTTAACATTTGGACTCAATGACCTTCAAGGTCTTTTTCAACTGAAATGATTCTATGATCATATCTATATATTATGTTCCATGGGTAATAAAACATTTTTTATCTAAACAAAATTTCAATATAAAAAAGGATGAGCTTGAAAAACTAGTCTAGAATTATGCCTAAAAAAGTTTAGGACAGGAAATCCAAGAAGGCACTTTTATGTTATCACATCTTTCCCAGACAATCTAGAAGGTCCCAAGTAGCGCTGTAATGGGTTGACCCTGGCTGGATGCCAGATGCCCACCAAAGCCATTCTATCACTCCTCTCTACAAGTGTACAGGGGAGAAAAAATATAATGAAATGTTCATGAGTTAAGGACTGTGAGAGATCACTCACTGAATACTATCATGAGCAAAACAAACTCAGCTTGGAAATATTAACTGAATGTATTACTAGCAAAATCAGAGCAGGATAATCAAAGTAAAATAAATCTTAAAACCACCTTCCCTCCACCCCTCCCTCCTTCCTGGGCTCTACCTCCTCCCACTCAGCAGCGCAGGGAGACAGTGAATGGGGATTACGGTCAGTTGATCACACGTTCCTGCTGCTGCTCGGGGAGAGGAGTCCTTCCCCTGCTCCAGCATGAAGTCTCTCCCACTGGCAATGGTTTTCCACAAACTGCTCCAACATGAGTCACTATTCCATGGGGTGCAGTCCTTCAGGCACAAGCTGCTCCAGCGTGGGTCCCCCACAGGGTCACAAGTCCTACCCAGGAAAAACCTGCTCCGGCATGGGCTCCTCCACGGGCTGCAAGTAGATCTCTGCATCCCTGGGCTGCAGGGGCACAGCTGCTCCACCACGTTCTGCACCACAGCCTGCAGGGGAACCTCAGCCCCAGCGCCTGGAGCACCTCCTGCCCCTCCTTCTGCACTGACCTTGGTGTCTGCAGGGTTGTTCCTCTCACATGTTCTCACTCCACTCTTCCCTGGCTGCAATTACATCTGTGCAATAAATTTTTTTTTACCTTCTTAAATATGTTATCACAGAGGCATTACTATAATTTCTGACTGGCTCAGCCTCGGCCAGCGGTGGGTCTACCCAGGAGCCAGTTGGCATTGGCTCTGTCTGACATGGGGGAAGCTTTTGGCAGCTTCTCACAAAAGCCACCCTTGTATCCCCACTGCTACCAAGACCTGGCCACAGAAACCCAATACAAGCACATACCCATAAATGCTTTCAGGAACTTAATAACACACATGGGTCTCAAAAAGCAGACAAACTAGTGCCTAAAGCATACCACATCTGCAAACAGGCAAATCACAGCTGGTACATTCAAGAATAAGCCTCCCATGTGAGATGATTCCCATCATCACTTTCTGTCTAAAGTACTGCATCCAATTTTGTGCAGAAATAGGCTATTTAAGACATCTAGATAAAAGCCATGAGAAACATCCTAAAAGAAATGGCTGAAAATAATTGGGATTGTTAACCTTGAATAAAAGAAGACAGAGAAGTAACAATCTTTGTATCTGTGAAAGGTTGTTACTAACAGAAAAAAAGAATAAAATCCTCACTGAGTTAACTGGGAAGCAGATGATAAAGGAGTTAAGACTTACAATAGATACTGCGAGGGAAAGAAGGGAACCAATAAAACTGGCTAATGAGAGAGAGAGAGAAACTAGAAAGACATATCAAATCTTTCTGAGGAGACATCTCCTTCAGGCAAGCAGTTAAGAACAGGTTGAACAAATATATCGTGGTGCTTTATCTATCCATCCTACTGTTAAGAACAATGAACCAAGTAATTTCCAAATCTTTCTAAATTCCTTTACAGATTTTTTTTTGGGGGGGGGAAAGGAGTATGGATATATAAATTTATCTCTGCATTCCATGTCAGTTCTGTAAGAGTACTTTTCAAATGTCTTGCCACTAATTTAAGGGTCACTTAAATGCAGGTTAAGATAATTTGATTGTTTAGAGGACTCTCAAGACATCTTGAAAGGGCCATCATCTAATGTTCACTGCACTTGCTTTATCACCATACTGGCAGTATTCTTTGTGCATGCTTTAAACACAGCACTGTAGAGAGGGGCTTCTCTCTTTTTAGGGGCAGAAATTAGCCAGGGTACCAAATTTCAATCGAAACTACACATTGTCTTCATTCATTTTAGTTTATAACTGAATGTCTTTAATCACCTGGGCTTGAAAGTCTACACAAAATCTTGGTTCTCTAAAACAAACAACCTAGAAAGTCTTCATTGAATTCAAAGTGTTAAAAATGTCTCAAAAACAAAACAGTCCAACCAAATAAAAATCCTTATTTTTCCATTAACTGTTTTCAATAGTTTCTAATTAAAACTCTATATTCATCAAGAACTACAAAGAAAATGTCATTATATATCTCAGATATACAGAACTAAATTTTAAGTCAGAATTTAAATTTACCCCCTGAAGTGATTGTCAAATGAGGCAGAAAATCTACAATGTTTTCCTATCCTTGCATATGCTTTTAAAAATTTTATTAACATATAAATGACAGGACTTCAGAACAACTGAGAACTACTTATTTGTATTTTGATGAGCTGCCAATCAGGATGCAAACACCATGGGCAAAACAAGAGAAGAGCAAGGAGGCTGGTGAAGGGACTTGAGCACAAGTCCTGTGAGGAGAGGCTGAGGGAGCTGGGGTTGTGTAGCCTGGAGGAGGCTCAGGGAGGACCTCATCAGTCCCTACAATGACCTGAAAAGAGGTTGAAGCCAGGTGGGCACCGGTCTCTTCTCCCAGGCAACCAGCAGTAGGACAAGAGGGCATGGTCTTAAGCTGTGCCAGGGAAGGTTTAGGTTGGATATTAGGAAAAAAATTTTTTACAGAGAGAGTAATCAGACACTGGAATGGGCTGCCCAGGGAAGTGGTGGATTCACCATCCCTGGAGGTTTTTACAATGAGACTGGATGTGGCACTTCCTGCCACGGTCTAGTAACCACAGCAGTGTTGGATCAAGGGTTGGACTTGATGATCTCAAACATCTTTTCCAACCCGGTCGATTCTATGATTCTAAGAATGCCAAAGATTTGTTGACTCAATACCTTCTGAAAACAGCTGTACATGACATACAAAACACACACAAATAGATGTGCTCACACATTCTGGCACATTTTTAAGGAAGCAGTTGGGTAGGTGGGGATGTTCACCATTTTTTTCCCCTTTAAATGTTTAATTCTAGTTTTTCTGGCAGTACACCTTGCTCTTATGCAAGACACCAACAGGTACAAGGACTATTGCAGGCATTTTTGTTTTCCAGGAAGGCTCTGGCAAGACCGAGCCTTCCCATGTGACAGGTAATCAACTCCAAGCTCATAGTTGGTGTCAAGCAGATTGGTGTTGAATATCTGTAGCAGGAAGCTACTAAAGGAAACCAACATGTTGACAACACTGACTTTGTAACAAACACATTTTTTCTTTTTAAGCCATTGCTCTTCACAGAAATGTGCACAAAAAAATACTGGTTTTCCACTGAATTTAACAATGCAGGCAACATTATGTCAGAGCTGTTAAATTCACTTTAGTATTTTGTTTTGGATGCTACCAGTCCTGCCAGGCCAAAACAGCTGCAGTGAGCAGATCAAGAAGAATGCTCCTGGGATAAATAATGGATTCATATATTCCCTTACAGTCTCCATCTGAAGATCCAGGTCTTAGTCAACTGATTACTTCAGTATGAGAGTCTGGGTAGGAAGCAAGAGTCTCAAGTTTGCTATTACAGAACCAGCTTAACGGTTAAAAATCAAAAGTTTGGTTTGGGGGTTTTTTTGTGTTACCAATGTTCCCATGCTTGAATAGCAGTGATAGTTAACAGTGTGCAGTGTTGTTGGAGAGAATTCCTGGTTTTCCAGGTGACAGGATAGCATGATTTGTCAGGACCTCATGGGTTCTCTATTTCAACCTCCTGCTCAGTGGGCACCTCTGAGGTCGGATGAGATTGCTCAGGGTTTTATTCGGTCTGTCTTGAAAACCTTCAAGGATGCATCCTGCTACCACCCCCCCCTCCCCTGACAGCCTATTCCAACTCATTTCTCGCTAGTATAGAACATTCTGCACAACATATTCTGTGTGTTGCTCATGGTGCACTGAAAATTGACCCATGCTGACAACTGAGGCTGTTCTGAGAAAAGTTTCTTCCACTAAGCATTAATTTTTCTTGAAACTTGCAGAACCCACTCTTTCCTTTAAGAATCTGCTATCCCTGACCTTCTACATGTATCCTCCAAGACAATTTACACAGACTATATTTTCCCTTCCTGTTTTCCTTATTAACTGCTAGACACTGGATCTTAGCCCAAACTAACATCCACAGACCAAACAAAAATCATTTCACTGACTTTTTTTCATCATTATACTTTTCATATACTTTTTTTCATCATTATATATATTTCCATTTTAATTCACTAATTTAGTCAAAGAAGGATAGGGGAGATGAGAAAACAAATAGTAGTGTTTGTATAAACACACAAGTGGTGAACAACTATCACTGTTTTTACTCGCTTCTAAAACACACCATAAACATTTTAACAAAATCAAATGTTATAAATTTTCTACAGCTTTACTGCTGAAAAGAACACCACTTTGTCATAGGTCTTTGGCCAGATGGGGCAGGATTAGTTGCCACGTCCTCCATCTGAGCAGGAAAAATCAAATACAAATGAATAAGAAAAAGAAAAACATGTTCTCTGTTCCAGTGTAGCACCTGATGGATGTTCTTCTAAACCCTTGCAGATTAGCATATACAATACAGCTCACGAACATTTAATATTCGAGCATACTAACACATGGACACAGTGCAATGAGGACAAGATAAACACCCAACTGAATCAACTGTTACAAATTTATTCCAACTCAATATGCATTTTAACTCAAAAAGCATCTGCCTTATCACCTCAACTCTTAAACAATGGGGGGCCTATTTGCACAGGCACCAGCAGTGATTTTTCTCTATGTGCTCAAGGACAATACAGACAATCTCCTCTTTAAGGACCAGTTCATTATAAAATAAATAATTGATCAGTATTCTACTGACTCCTCTATAATTATTCAAGCTTCTCAGCACCATAACTTCTGAGAAGAAAAAACGAAAAAAGATACACACACTGAGAGTTTTAATTTAACTGGCATTGCTCTGGAAATGGCAAACATCCATTGGTTGAACAGAATACATAAATGTTGTGTTTGTTCAACTAACTGCAAACTTCTACAGTGTGATTACAGCGGCTTTGATACAGAAGAACACAGAATACAAACTCCTGTTCACTACGAAAGAGCTGACAATACTAAAGACTTTCCAAAACCACATCCTTCAGTGCCCAGGACTGACATGACACGTTGAGATACAGCGCATTTGTTTGACAGATCTGCCTTTATAAAATGCATTTTAAAAGTGTATTAAGGACTTGAAATTTGTTGGTATTATCATAGATCATGTATTTTATCATTTTAAAAAACGCAAACTAAATACATATGCTATTTTAAGATCTGATTTTGTACCTTATCTGCTTTGTACATGAATAACATCAGCTTTGCACTTTCTTTGCTTCCTATATATCAGTATTTTTCACTGATATTAGAAGAAAATACAGAATACTGAACTCCAAACAGGTTTTTGCACATTTTAATGACACGGCTTGACTATGATGTATCAGTCAGGTCACCGCATTGATTTCTTTATCATCTTTTATTTTGTACTGCTCTATGTTATGACCACACTCCAATTCTGCATGGATAAATTGATCTTGGTTAAGGAAGCCCATATTGTACAACTGTTAATCAAAGAACATGTTTCTCTATTAATATACATGAGGGAGAGAGGGGGATTTTGAGACCACTTGGGAATTAGACACCCAACTGAAAAGAACCAGGTAATTAATTCAGTCCTTAAAGCTATCTCCCCATTTACAAGAAACATTATACAAGTTAAGCTCCTGATCTTCTGTTCAACAAGAATCTATCACATGCAAAAGAAATTTGAGTACTCACTACTGACATTAATCCTTCCTCACTGCTCAGAGCTAAGATTTTGGTCAATAAAGCATCTGCATTTGGATATTAAAATAACTTAGATATGGAGTAATTGGACAAATCCTATGTTGGCAGCATTTTGGTCTTTGTAATTCTCTAAACTGCAGAGACAAAAATAAATAGAAAAGCAATCAAGCTCTACTTCTTTCTTATGTGGAGGGAATGGTAGAAACCTACCAAAGACTGCAGCAATCAAAACCATTTTGCCCTGACAGAAAAGGTTAATAGAATATATACATAAAAAAATAAAATGCTCACAGTTGGCATCTGCATCATATTCCTCAATCTGCAAGATAGTCACACATTGGTAGCAACTGTGGTACAAGGCATCCAACAACCTGTCAATTCCTTTATTTTCTCTCTCTTGCCACTACACTTCTAAAACAAGGAAGAATAGAGTTTCAGACTCCTAAATAATCTGGAATGTTGAATGAAATTCCAGACATATCATTTGAAACATAGGTAATGATTAGAAATGCCTCAAAGAAGTAAGATCTATCATATGCATGCTGTTATTCAGTTGTCAACAAATCACAAGCATATAGAGAATAGTGCTGTCAAAACAGTAAGTATGACAGTCAAATCACGCAGCTGAATTTTCATACTAAATATTTAGATTATATAGAATTGTTTTTTTAAATACGCAATGGATTTTAATGAATGGTGCACAGCACTGTTGTTTTCATAGCTATAATCTCACTTTAGGTAGCTTTCTCACCTGAAGCTGTAAGTTAAATTACAGTTTTCAAACTATAAGATGAAAATTAATTGGAAGAGAGAAATGTCCATTAAGATATCTTAAAAATCAGAGGTCACACATTAAAGCCTAAGAGCTGTGAACTTAAAGAAATTATCTCACAACTTCCACAGTAATATTAATAAATGAAAAACAAGGCATTATAGACCTTCAACACCTATCAAAAAACAACCCCCCCCAAAAAAACAACACACCAAGTAACAAAAAAAGAAGGTTTTGAAGTGTTTCAGGATACAAAGTACACAGAGTTTTAGCGATTCCCTTCCATCTACCAGCCCTGGCGACACAAAACATTACATCTTCACTGCAAAGTCATAAGCTGAAAAGGTATGCAACAGGAATAAAAACTAGAATACAAAGGTAGTCTTCCATAGTTTTTTCAGATATAACCAGCATGTAAATCTTTGTTGTCTGTACATAACCTGCCAGAAATCTTACTGCATTACTTTCATTTGCGGGTAAACATAAAGGTTAGAAAGAAATTACCAACATTCACAGAGGGTCATCACAGTAAGACCCTCCTAGAACTTCTCCATCATAACAGATGAGTCAAATGAATTCAAGTCAGGATATTATATCTGAAAAAAAAAAATGGAGCAAAATCTGTTCTTATATCTGCGTACCATTCTGATCAAACTGCTGGTCCAAACATGAGCATTTAGTACTCTTGTTAGATTTAAATCTTGGTATACTTTACTGTAGGTGGGAGGACGAGACTTATTTTTCTTCTGAATGTATTTTTCTAAATTACTCACAGATTCATCATCTGTATTGTTTATGCAATATGCAATAGTAAACAACAGCACTTGCTGATGAAGAACTTAAGCGTAACTAAACTGGTTCAGACCGAGATCATATAGTTTAGCATGCTTTTTCTGTCACTAACTGGGTACAAATACAACAGCAGATGTCTTGGGATAAACATAAGAACAAAAGAAATGAGGGAAAATGAGACAAAAAGTATGGAAGAGCTCCCATGGAAGGAAAAATTTGTGTAGAGCTCTTCAGTTTAGAAGCGAAGCAGTTTGGAGGAGGATATTCATATAAGATTGTTAAGAATCAACTGGCCATTCTCTTCTAAAATAAAAATATAGTAGGGTGCAGACTTGGGGGGAAAAAAAAACAAGGAAGGTGGCTTTTCAAGGAACAGGCAGCAAAGCAATGAAAATTGAAAGGATCTGCTGCTCTAGAAATGTATATAGGTCAAGAGAGAGAATGGACGAATTTCTGAGGAAAAACAATCCAGTCAGTTGCTAAATACAAAGAAATCACATGCAGCACAGAAAATCACTAAGCTGCAACAGCTGGAGGATGGAAGAGTAAGTGGGAATATATCAGGTTCTTGTCCTGCCTTTACTCTTACTCCAGACTCAGCTTACTCATACTCAGGACCCTAGATGTTGTGTTAGATAAAATGAAGTATAACTTCTCTTTAACTGTTACAAAAACATATAAAAATGGGTCAGCTCAGGATTACAATGAGAACTGTACTTCAGGTTTCTTATTCTTTCTCTGAAACATGGTTCTGGTTATTATTTGAGATCAAATATTAGACTAAGGGTCTGTGCATTGCAGCCAGTCCTATAAGAGCAGGCTTCCAGTAATCCAGTGTTTCAGCTGCAAACATTCAGTGTCTTACTAAAGAAAAAACAAAACAAAACAAAACCCCAACAACATAACCTTAATTTCTGTCTTATTTTCCATAAATCTGATTAATTAGATTAAAAAGTTATTGAATGACAGAGAGATTAGCACAGGACCATATTATGAGTCTTATTTTAGAACACCTCATCCAAATACGAGTTCTATCAAGTTTTAATGATTTCCTTTTAGAAGTGAGTATTGCTTAAAAAGGCTATGCTGTTAGTTTCTTTCTGTTTCTTTGCAAACTCTTTATACAGTTTTTTCATTGGATAAGAATAGAGAACGAGCCTATCTTTAGCTTAAACTAATAATGGACATTAAAGCACCCTCTGGGAAAAGGAGGGATGAAATGACTACCTAAAGACTGGTTACGATCTTTACTCTATATTATCATGTCAAGTTGTCATGTTGAAATGCACAGAAAAAAAACACGAAAGAGAAAAGAAAAAGCAATCTGACAGCAATTTATACAGCAGGTTTCTTAAAGCTGTAAGAATAACAAGTCCTGTTTGATACACTTTGGTTTTTTGACTCATACCTTGAGGGCTTTTCCTCAGCATCGCTGGAACTACTTTTTAGTGAAGGTTTAAGAAAATTCTTAGCTAAGGTATGGCATGATTTTTCTTACTCCATGACATTTATCATGGCTGTTCAATTTTTTGAAAAATTCAGAAAAGTTTAAAACTCAGAGCAGATGGGGAAAAAAATGAAAACAGTTGGATGAGTAAGAATCCAAATACCTCAATAATTATAATCAGCAAAATTACCATCAATTGCATCACCTTTCATCCAAAAATCCAAATAGATCATTTTTATGCTACCTTACAGCAAGCATGAGTCCTCAAAAGGACACTGATAAAAAATGTGTTTACTTATACTTGTTAATCTATCACTAGTAATTCTGCTTTACAAATCACTGAAATTTACACTTTCTTCCCCATTTCCACTGGCAACAAACACACTTCAGTCTGGAAGAACTACTGATTGGTGAAGATTTTTATTCTTTCATTTGGTTGCAGTAGCAAGTACATGAAACGAATATTCATCAGATACCCACACACACACTCAAAGTCACAAGACACAGCACACACAACACTATTACAGCACCACATAGCTGATATTCATATTACATATGATATTACTACTTATATTCTTGATACTAATATTACAGTGACACAGGTTGAAAAAAAAAATCTATAAATGTTTGTTTTAAAGAGGAAACAACAAACTAGATGTGGAAATTATATATGAATGACACATCCATTCCATTATTTCAGCAAAGCTCTATGCATATCAGCAATGCTCCGTGAAAGATATTCAAAGTTCTACAGACCTCCATTGTCTACTGAATAGCTAAATTCCAAGTGTAAAATTATACCATACAACTCCTTTAAAGCAATAACTATTAGCAGAAATCATTGCACTTGATCTCAAAGGTTTTTTCCAACCTTGACAATTCTATTCTATAATTCTATAGGTCTACATGTCCTACTTTATATGTATTTACCTTGTATAATAGCCAATTCTCCATTATCAGAAAGGAAACACAGAAGTCTAGATTTAAGAGGGGTAGTTCAGGCTCTTGTAATTATTATCATCTACACAAGAATACTTATGTCTTTTATCCAACAAGGGAAGTACCAGAACAGCAGCAGAGATCAGCTCATATCAACCAGGCTGTAGCTCCCTCAGTCCATGTAACCACACTATAAAAAGGGAAAAGGTCCAGCAAAGCAAGGCCAGAAGGAAGTCTAGCAGCACTTTCTACTGAAAATGGCTTCATATATCTAACACCTCAACATGCAATTGTGTGTGTACATAGACTTTACAACGGGAAGGAATAAACTTAAGCATTTAGGAAGTTTGGCTAACAGTAACTTGGTTGGGATTTTTTCCCTTAAAATGAAATAAAAGGAATCCTGAAGAAAATTACTGTCTCATAGCTTCTGTCTCTCTGTTTCTATTGAAATCCCAAGCCCTAACAGCTTGAACTTGAAGCTTTCCTAGAAGAGAAATTAAGAAAGAAAAGCTCTGAAGAGAAGTTTAGTGTTTGGGTTTTTTTACATATATAGGTATGTATGTGTATATAACATGAAAGGTTGAATAAACGAAAACAAACAAAACTAAACAACAAAACCCAAACAAACAAACAAACAACAGAAGAAGAAATTGGTTATATTTTCTATAAGGAATCCTCTGAGTTGGGAACTGAGGAAAAAAAGAATTTAAAACCTGCCTGAGATTACACAAACAGTCTGTGAAAGAACAAACTGGGACAATCCCCTTAAATCTCATCACTGACAACTGTTACTAATCTTGTTATAAAAGCCTTACTTTTGCTTGAGGTAAGGCATGAATTTCTTAGTTGCCTCAACTTTCTTCTCTTAATATCCCATTAGACTTTACAGCAAACACTATGTAAGAGTGTAAACCTACTTAGAATCTTTCTCAGACATTGGTATGTTGAGGTTTCTTTGTCTAAAGGTATCAACATACTTTATTTCTAACTGGTTTTTAACACTATGAATAAACTCACCCAATGACTATACATTCTATCTCTGGGACCAAAGGAAAATTCTAAGGCATACATTGGGATGAAGTAGTATAACTCCCTCTCAAAAATACACAATACTTTTAGCTCTCGAACCATTTTCATAGAAAAACAATCCTAAACTCAGAGCACATCTCATTCCATCCTCTCTAATTTTTAACAATTAATTATAAAGATTTCATTTTCTTTACAGAGCAGGATTATAGGCTACCAATGAAAAAACAAATTACATGTATTTTCAACTCCACACCTGCTGGTATATCATTAGATCATATTATTCCTTCATCAAACAGTCTAGCTGCATCTTCAACAGCATCCTTGGTAATACTTTTGCTTGCAGTATTGCACTTTTTTTAAATAAAATCCCAGTCTGTTGTTATTCATGCATAACTTGCATTAACATTAAATAGACCAGAAAGTACAATAGAAATGCAGTGTCTCCACTAAGTTGCCATTTAAGTTTTGGATACATTGATTTACAGGACTTGTACCTTTCACTATGTAAACCACTCCTGAATGTGCAGTGGTGCTTGGAAGAAAATATGGGGCTGGTGAAACAGCTAAAAACAAGGAGGAAAGTACAAAAGAGAGAGAAGGTAAGGGAGCGAAGGTATCTACCTTTTAGAAAGGAGAGAAAGGAGAAGGTCCCCCTAGGTAATCCTGTGAGAGCCAACAAACTCACAGATAGTATTTGCAGCTACTGGTGGTATCCAGGAAACTTAATGCACCAGTATACCTACCCCACAGTATATTTAAGTTATTGGCTTCATACAGATCCACAGTAGTATATTAAGCTTTCATCCAGCAAAATTTAAAAGTATGGCTGATCTCTGTGCTTTAGTTGCAAACAATTCAGCTGGCTGCAGAAAGAGTGAGGAGCCTGCAATATTCCCTACAAGGCTACAGATAGGATATAAAATAGTCGTAACATTGCTAAGTAGCAAGGCGAGGCATCAAAATCTTCCATCTTCAAAGGAGTTTTAGTCAGATAAATCATCCCCTAAACAAGAGGAATACACACACTGCCCCATTTTCAAGAGTTCAAATTGCTATCTGCAGTTCCTGTGCAGGTGTTTTCCTCATGTAGGATGTTCAATTTAGAGCACTGGAATTGCATGACTGAAGGATAATCAGGTCACAAGTACTCTAGAGAACAACATAGCTGATACTTTGATCACTTGCCCTTCATACAGTGCAGATATAAATATTAATCTTATCCTTTCACATCAAAAGCCCATAAATCTGTGAATTACACTGGAACACATATGTCTATTCCAACCCCAAATATTAAGTACCTATACGAATTTTAAAGTTGTAGCATTTAAGAATACATTATAACATTTCTTTTCATTAGAGGCCAGTAACAAAACCTGAAACATTTTTCCTCAAATAATCTATTTGATCTATATCCCATTATACACATGACACATTTTTACCTCCTGCTCTCCCTAACCAGCTGCCAGCCCTGAAAAGAGAGAACAGAAGCAAAAAGACTCACCAAAACACCAACTATTCTCTCTGTAAAAAAAATGAGCATTTCTGTGTGCACACATAAAAATAAAAAAATTCCCTCGATGTACAAAACATTATATAGAATGGACTTCTACAGAAATAACAAAAAACAATGCATCAGTGTTTTAAACTGACAAAACTCTTGAGGAGATTCACCCCACACCTTGAGAAATTATTTATTGATTATTTATTGCCAAAGATCTTACCAACTGAGCAACCAGCATTTCTGCAATTCAAGATGTACCTGGTGGTCTTGGATTTCTAACAGGACTCCTGTTAGAAACAAACAAAGGGGTGTAGGGGGGGGCATTTTTTGTTGATTTGCTGGGGGGCGGGAAGACAGACAGCTGTGGTGAACATAAGGATTTTCCTAACCAGAAAGATGGGTAGCCTGGAGGCAAAGAAACCACAATAACCAACCAATCAGGCTAATTCTTTGCTTTCAAAATTGCTCAAAAAGTGCCAGAACAGGTGCTGATGAATTTGGTTAACGAGACAATTTTCAGACTGCTTTTCCACTGGCAGGCTGCCCCCTGACATGCTGAGTTCTCTTTATTTTATAGTAGCGCCATAAAAATCAAGCAACAATTTTCAGACCATCTCCTGTAGTGTCTTACATGCATTTGTATCACAATTCCTCAGAAGCTCCACTTTGCACAAAAAGCGAATTTTCAATTGAGTTTTTGCATTACTGATCCTGATGGCATTTAATACACTTGTGTTTGCAACATTACCCATTTTGGCTTAATGCAAGATACGAAAGGGGATTCTATCAAATGTATTAGAATACTTTGTCTAATTATAATTTAACTAACTTCCTTTTCATTACTTGTTAGCTTTATTCCTATTTTCCTGTAACCATCTATACGTAGAGTTATGGTCATAGATAGAGTTAAGGTTACTGTTTATGAGAATTTATTTTATTATTGTTTTCTACATGTAAATCACCTATGTTGGTAATGATAGATAAATAACAAAATCCTGTCTCCCTAAATAAGTTACTGGGTTTCTAGTTACTTCTGGCAACTTTATTCTGCTTGACTCAGTATACCATCTTCTTATTTGGTTTTTTCCAAACTTATAAAGATACTATTTCTCATTATATTACGTCTTGCTGGGAAAACTCCAGAAAATATATCTAAATGTTAATGAGTACAAAGGCTTTTCTAAATCTTCTTTAAAATCTGTGAAGATCTGGAGAGAATTCTCAGCTCTGAAAAAAACCCTGAAGGGCTACAAACCTGTCCTGGTACTACACACTTAAATTATAAGCTAGCGGAGGTTAAAAAAAAACAAGAGCACCTAAAGAAAAAATGAAAGTTTCCAAAGGTTTGTAGATCAGTGGGCTTTCCTTACAACAGAAATTAAATCATACAGTTGGTCAGAACTTTTACATTATTGATGATTATTTATGGCAGAGTTAATTATTGTCAGTGGTGTGGTTCCATCTTTGCTCTTGCCAAGTTTTCTTTCAATTTGCCCACGTAGTCGAACAGTTCACATATGACAGGACAACCAGGAAGGCTCTTTGAGCTTCCTGTAACTGTCAATTAATCTCATGAAATCCTGAGAAGCACCCTGGGTTATCATCAGACACCCTCTGTCCAAAAAAATTAAGACTACTACATGTACTGGAAAGAGCAATCCTCTCAGAGAAGGTGAGTCATGAGCAGTTCTCTAGTCTGGTATTGCCAGTGTGTCAGGATAAAAGATGCACTTTACCGACCTCGGCATTACCAACATCATGTCCCTCCAACCTTTCCTAACCCTCTCAAAAATCAACTGAGATGACAAGTGTAAAATCCTGCCAATACCTTTGTACTACAAAAACACCACACACTTTTATAGCAATTCGTTCTTGAACAGCAGTATGCAGTTGAGATGCAGAATGGACTACTGCCACACCCCACAACCCTCCTCCCCAAAAAAGCCTTCATTAGTATTCCAGTAGAACATAATCCATGCTAATGCTTTTAAAGTGCAGGAGAAGTAAAAAAGTAAGTACTCCCTGACTGTAAAAAATGAAACACTTAAATGGTAATAGGTTATAAAAGCAGAATTACAATACAGTATTTATGTAAAGTGATTTTCTTCTTATCAAATGCATCTTTTAACAAGAAAAATAATTCCTATTGGGAAGTAAAAAACAGTCCTTTACCACAGAAAATCATATTGGTAATTACAATAAGTAACTGAATTCCTACAGTAAATGATATTTAGAAACCAAACACTTGATTCACAATGCTTCTCTTTTTAATTTGAAATTTTCTTACAGATACACATAATCCAGATAGGAGGAAGAGACTATTGAAGACACTATTTTCTATTCTGGCTATGCTGCTGCCTTTGGACAGTATACAGATCATGACTCGAATAATTTTATTGACTTCCTGGCTCCATCAAGAACATTAAGAACTTTGCTATTGACTTCTACCATAGTTTGTTGCCCTGTAAAGAACAAAATAAGTGTAATTGTAGAACTCTAAAAATTTGCAGAGGAAATTCAGAGCAGATGGATTTTGCTGTTTTTAAACATAGTCAAACTTCATTTCATCTGAAGCACTATTTAAGAAAGACTAACCCTTCCGCATTTCTAGAAAATATAAATTTTAGATCTGTTTGTTTATCTGTAAGGTGACTCAGAAGCTTAGAAATCTGTCAGCAAAACACTGCAATTACAGTCAGATGATCAGACTGTGAAGTTATCTGAACTATTAGGATAAACATATATTTGGAGGAAAAAATATTTGGAAATGGTGCTTTTCTTTGAATTATCTTTAAAACAAGAAAGGAGCATTTTCTGGCAGAAGAGCGAATTGCATTTCATTCGTTTATGGAACAGCCCATGTTTCATTCTTGGTGAGCACTATGAACTGAAACTGAAACCCTGCTGCATCTCAGAGCACTCAGTGACTGACATGAACACTGAACCATGCTGGATTACAACTTTTTGACTCAGTCTGAGGCACACCAGAACCACGCTGTAAAGCTGCACTATGCTTTTCAAGAATATCAAAATTATTTTTAAAAAAATAGTGTTTTGAAGAAAACAAATCCAGTCCAACCCTGGTAGAAGTAAATATGCCTGAAATCATTTGCTATCTGGGACAAACTTTCCTGTTACACAACTCCAGAGAAATGAGCAGCTACTACTGGACCCGAGGGCATTATGCAAGGGCATCTACAACACAGTCCATTTAAGAATTAAATGGAATATCTGACTCAAGTTTTATCTCGGGAGGCAGTTTATTTCTTCACAAAATGAAGAGATGTGAAAAGATGTAACAGGTGTAAAGATATTGGGCAGATAATTAGGAAACTTAAAAATATTAGGAGGAGATAATGCAGTCAGATAAACAAAATACTGTTTTCCTTCTTTCATTTTGGTTTTTGCTAGCTGCTGTTGGGTACGGAATGGAGTATACACGAGGGACTAACACTGTGCATCACAGAAAACAGTTTGGGTTGGAAGGGACCTTTAAACATAATTTAGTCCAATCCTCCAGCAATGAGCAGGGCCATCTTCAACTAGACCAAGTGGCTCGAAACCCCATCCAGTTCAGCCTTGGATGTTTCCAGGGATGGGGCATCTACTGCCTCTCTTGGCACCCAGTTCCAGTGCTTCACCACCCTCATTGTAAAAAAAATAATTAATTATATCGAGTCTGAATCTACCCTCTTTCAATTTAAAATGGCTTAACAAATCCAAATGTATATCTATTTATTATCATGAAAAAATGAAGAAAATATTTTATTTGCCTTATAAAACCAACTTCTAAAATCACTATGAAATTTTTGTGTTTTGAAATAGAAGGGCTACACTACTTAGCTAAAATGTTTCATTGCCACAAAATTTGTATACTTGCACAAACCGTCCTTCAAACTCAAGTAAAGTACAGAACAAAAAACATCCTCATTTGTTTCTTCCTTGTAAATTATAGTATTCATCAATGTTCACCAATGTATAGTATTCATCTATGTACCAGAGGACAGAGTTCTTCAGCAGTTTTTAAAAATGCTAATCTATGTATCTGTTTGTAAAGCCTGAGACCTTACTACTCTGTCAGAATGTCATCAGATCAGAAGATCCCCTCTCCTGCATAGGTGTAGATTGACAGTAAAATGTACCAGTATGGCACAAAGATGTGTATATACTCATGACTAACAACCAAGAACTTACCCTTTGGCAAATGTTTAAAATCAAAATAACAATGTGCCAAATGAATGAATAAGTAGTATAAGAAGTAACGTGATATAATCTTTCCTGTTTAAATGAAGTCCTGCTACTTGATAATGTGATTTCATTTTAAAAAATTAAAAATAATTATTTTCATTCCTTCAGCAACAGCATTAATGCAGCTGTGTCAATAAATATTAAAAACCTGTCATTTATCATTCTGCAGAAAGTCTGGTTTGCTTGGTACATTGACATAAACAGAACAGTTTTTGCCTTCCTGACAACACAAACTATCAGGAAAGCCTTGCATAAATAGATGTGCTAGTTTAGTAGGGATGTCCTGACTGTATAGCATTCCAAGCTACATGCACTAACTTGCAAGTCCTGCCTTGCTTTCCAATGGACTCCAGAGATACTTGGTTGCCTGCACCAGACTAAGAGAGAACTGCATCGGAGCATTGCTTCTACTTTCCACTGCTCTGCACACTATCTGCCTACAGAAAGACATATTAAGGAGGAAAAAGGAGAAGAACTATTCTAACAGTCATTAAATAATACAATTAAATTTTATGTTATGTCACAGTAAGATGGAAAAACTATGTAATGTTGCAACATTGTCATGACATCGTAAAAATATAAATATTTTAAAAATTTAAGTTAAGAAGTAACAATTCTTATTCAATAAGAACAGTTATTTAGGAGTCTGTTTATACTGTTTCTCTTTATGGCAAAAGGCAAAGTTTAATGTCAGCACCATCTTCAGCATACCTGGTGACTGTTAACCATTACCATCTACAGTTCCATACATAATTGATATTTCTTCTTAATCTGCCTACCTTAGAAAAAGATTAAAATCACAGAATCATAGAATCACAGAATGGCTTGGAAGGGACTTAGTTCATCTAGTTTCAACCATCCAGCCATGGACAGGGATCAGGTTGCCCAGGGCCCCATCCAATGTGGTCTTGAACGCTTCCAGGAATGGGGCATCCACAATTTCTCTGGGCAACCTGTGCCAGTGTCTCACCACTGTCACAGTAAAGAATTTCTTCTTAACATCTAATTTAAATCTCCTTTTAGCTTAAAACCATTCCCCCTTGTCCTATCACTATCTGGCCTTGTAAAAAGTCCCTCTCTCTCTTTTTTATAAGCCCCCTTTAAGGTACTGGAAGGTTTCTATAGAGGTCTCTGTGGAGCCTTATCTTTTCCAGGCTGAACAGGCCCAAATTTATCGGCATAGGAGAGGAGCTCCTGCCCTCTGAACATCTTCATGGCCCCCTCTGGACCCAGTCCAACAGGTCCACATCTTTCTCGTGCTGAGGACCCCAGACCTGGATGCAGTACTCCAGGTGGGCTCTCACGAGAACACAGCAGAGGGGCAGAATCCCCTCCCTTGACACTCCTCTTGACGCAGCCCAGGATACACTTGGTTCTCGGTTGCAAGTTCACACTGTTGGCTCATGTCCAGCTTCTCACACACCAGATTCCCCAGGTCCTCTCTGCAGGGTGGCTCTCAATGAGTTCTTCTCGCTGTCTGTACTAACAACTGGGATCGCCCCACCCCAGGTGCATCACCTTGCACATGGACTTGCTGAACCTCATGAGGTTCCCCTGGATGTCATCCCCTCCTTCTGTTGGATCAACTGCACCACAGTTTAGAGGACAATCAGAATTTCCAAACAGTGGTAATGAAATAATTTCACTTTAAATAATAGAAATTAAAAAATAAAAAACTAATGTTATTTCAGTACACAAACCCTCCTGGAAGAGGTGACCTGTATTACATAGACACAACTGAAAATGAAAATTCAATCACCTTATCCACCTTCCCCATCATTCCAGTGAGTTTATAATATTTGCAGAAAAGAAAGGCAATGAGAGAATTATTACAGCAGGATAAAACTGAAGAGAGTATAGGTCTGCAAAGGAAAGGAGTGTTAGAATACCAGAAAATGCTACATTTATATGCTCAGAGAATGTATTTTACTGTCAGCTGGAAGGCATTTCATTTACTGTTTTTCTGCATTTCAGAAAGCTAATTGAAATTATTTACTCAACTGGGATAACGAGCTTTGTGGGTAAAAAAGTGAAATGTTCCCTACTAGAGGGGAAAATAAAGCCTTCCAAAACAATCCTAAAATAAATTATTTCATGCACACAGAGAAAATATTTGATACTGATGTACATAGGTACCAAAAAACCCATTAATTGGTTCACTGTTCAGAGCAATAAGAAAACTTTACAACCTGTGATAGCATCAAGTCCTCTCTTTTTAATAGTCAGTGTTACACTGCTTTGTTTTACTTGCTGGGGTTCTGCTGCAGTTGAGAACCACCAACAACTGCTGTCACTTAGCAGACTGCCTTTTTAAATATGGTTAACATGAAACACTTCAAATAAATTAATGAATGAATGAGGAGTACTTGATAAAGAATCTGCCATTAAACTTTTTACCATTCCTTGATATGACTCATGATGTTTTGTTTTAATTGTGGCTCTGCTATTCCAATGTTGCAAAATGTTGAATATGTAAAGATTTTCTTAAGAAAGCATGTTCTTTGATGTTTGATCTTTGTATACTTCATACATTTTGTATAGTTTCAAACCTGAACAACAAGAAAGGAGATTTAATCCATGAAACAGGGAGCAGCCAACCAGAAAGCTGTAAGCGATGTCCAGGTGTTAGAAAGACAAATTACTTGTCGGTAGAATTGCATTGTTAAGGTTTAGGGCTCAACATGTTTCAATGCTCTCAGACCTAGGGGGAGGTTAACAAAGCCTGGGAAGAAAGATGTACCACTGATAGTGGACATAAAGAATGCAGAACTTACAGGCCACAAGGACATTTGGCAGAACTCAGAAGATAAGGAAGAAACTAATAAAGACAACTCAGCAACAGTGCTGAATCAGCTCCAACTAGGTAAAAGGTAATTCTGACAGGGGGAGTTGGAGGCCCACTGACTCATATGGACCATTAATTCAAGAAACCCACCAACCCAAAAGAAGAGAAAGACTGAACATGTGGACTAATTAGCATGAGACTCGAGAGAATTATTAACCAACAGAAGATAGAATACTAACTAATAACAAACAGAAGTATGTATCTTGTAGCCAGTGAACATTAATGTCTTTTTTTGCACAAATGTATAAATAGTAAAAAGTTTTGATAGTTGGGGTGCCTGATTTGTGGAATACCTCCGAGCACCCAGGCTTGTGCAACTATGAAATAAATAATCAGTGTCTCTCTCAAGTGTGTGATTAATGGCTTGTTGTGCACAGGTAACGAATTCAATTTTTCTAGACAACACCAATTGCCCAGAGAATTCAGATCAGCCAAAAGTGAACAAACATCTTAGGTCATAAGTACTCCCAGCATTCAATTTACTGTCATTTAAGCAGATTTCAAAGATAAATAGTATAGGTTTCCAGCACTGTCCTGAGTTGCTACTGCGAAGGAAGAAAAATAGACATGGCTTCTAATTTCAAGGTTATTGTTAATATTTGAGGTGGCAGCACCCTGAACTGCTGGAAGGTGCACCATGTGATGATGGTGATTGTCTTGCATAATTTGAAATTAATGATTTCTGGGTAGATCCGCAGAGGGTTTTGGCAATTGCAGCACCAGAAAACATCCAGAATTTGCAGCCTCTGGTCATTCCTCCGCGTGCAGAATAAATAGGAAAGTTCACTTTTTCCTCCCTATACAATCCTCAGCAGAAAACAGGTAATAAGCTGTATTTCTGTGACTAAGATTTCCTAAGGCAGGTATCTCCACTTAATGCAGCTCTAAATCCTCTTTTGTAGTTCAATTCCCCATGGCCTTTTCTTAAAAAACAAAGCAGGTATCAATTTTTTTATCTTTATATGCAATTGAAAGACCATGTTGTAACCGCCCTTCACACAATTATAATGATTGCAATGCTTGCCCAGCAAACCACCAATTCATTTTTCTCCACTGAGGGCCTCAAACATTAGTCTAGAGATCTAGGTCCTTCCCTAAGGACCAATAAATCTTTAATTATTTTATACAAAGTGACCTAGTTTCAATAGAAAACTGGCATCCAGTAATATTTTTTATGAGGGTTAGTTCTGATTTGAACAAAAGACTTCTACAGACACAGAAAAGGACTCTACTACCTTTTCCTCTAATGGTATTTATGAGCAAAAATCCAGTAATTGCATTTCTTAAGGCAACCAATTTGCCATCATACTTCAGTAAGAAGCACCTACTGACTTAGTCCCCTTTGGGAACACAGATTAATTTAAAGGCTGGTGAACAGTGACTGGTTTAGCAATAAGGTCTCTATTATAACTTGGAAAAATTTAACACCTGAGCTACGGACACACAATCTCAGACTCTTCCAAAGTGGAAGTTACTCTGCAGACATGTCAAGAATTTCACCTTTAGATCTGCATAATTCAATGTCTTTGTGCGTGCTTTCCCTACCTCCTCACTAGACCAGCACCTACTGGTGGTTCATAGAATCACAGAGTCATAGAATCAGCTGGGTTGGAAAGGACCTTTGAGATCATCAAGTCCAACCCTTGCTCCACTACCACCATGGTTACTAGACCATGGTACTAAATGCCACATCCAGTCTCACCTTAAAAACCTCCAGGGACAGAGAATCCACCACTTCCCTGGGCAGCCCATTCCAATACCTGATTACCCTCTCTGTAAAGAATTTCTTCCTAATATCTAACCTAAACCTCCCCTGGCATAGCTTAAGACCATGCCCTCTTGTCTTACTGATAGCTGCCTGGGAGAAGAGACCAACCCCCACCTGGCTACAACTTCCTTCCAGATTGTGTAAGGATGGCCCGGTGTTGTTGCTGCACACAGACAGTCAGGCCCAGCACCCTACCACTGATCTTGACTTTACAGAAGCAAACACTTGTCACAGAACTCAGCACAGATGCAGTGAAAATGATTAAACTAAGCAAGGGCAGATGTGGAGCACCAGTGATTAGGTCACTTGTGTCCCTGTTGCTCTTGGACATAGCTGTCATTAGGAACAGCACAAAAAAGGATACAAAAGATGAGTGCTGAGGCATGTACCTGAAGAAAATATCATCCTGGGAGAAGTTTCTGGTTAGCACTATCAGAGGCAATCCCCAGAAGGATGCACACTGACACTCCTCATGCTACATGCTGAAATTAAGGCCATAGTTTCATGGACACTTTAAGCCAACGTAAACCTTAAGGAGAAATACTTTTATCCCTAGCTTGAGCCAGCACAGCTGTGGTAAGCCAAAAGAGAGAACCAATTCAAGCTAAAAGTGAGGCATTTTCCATTCTCCATATCTTTACCATTTATCGCTCTCTCTGAGCCAATTCATCTCATAATCTAAAAAATGCTGGAGCCAGCACAAAGGAGATATTGGCAGAATAAAAAGAAGCTGGGTATGGCAGGGGAGTTGGAAAACCTCATTCAATTGCAGTGTTGACTTCCAAAACTTATGAAATTAAGACCTAAACTGTATCAGTAGCCCACTTCCAGTTTTTTCATTCACTTCTGCCTACTAAACATCTAAGGAGATTTTATATCCTAGAGTCCACAAGAGTTTTTTTTAATTTAAAAACATATGGCCAAATAGATGTGATCATTTTTTCCAGCTATTTGTAAACACTTATAGTAATCTAGCTGAAAGTATAAAATTAGACATAGTTGTAAAAAATTATGAGAAATGCAATGAATTGTACTTTACAGCTTGTTGCAAACAGACCCAAGGACTGACATTGATGTTATTTTGATTTTACATAGAGTTCTTGCCTAAAAGGTAGCATTTTCTATTCGTCATTTTTGTTTGGAGAAAGAAATTAAGACTATTTAATTTACTCCCTGTTCCAAAACATTGCTAACATCTGTATCCTCATCCCTTTATATTTGCAGCAAATGGATGCATTTGGAAAAAGGATTTTTAAATCTGAAGTGGTAGAGAGTTCCTAGAATTTCCACTGTTATCAGACTTTGAACCCTTTATTAGAAACATTACAGAGATTTTTAAAGAGAGGAGGCATTAAGGAGAGAGGAACAATCTAATTTATGTGGGCACTGAAAAATATCCTGCACGTACTGTTGGATTTTCCAATACCTGCAAGTCCTTTATAGAATAATATAAAAGAAAACTGAAAACATATTTGAAAAAGCAATGATATGACTTGATCTGATATAATAAGGACAGAAATTGGCAGATGCTAGTGCTAAGTAAAACAGATCAGAAAAAGATAAGTTGTGTCTCAGAAGAGACCTTTAAAAAATTAAACTTGTTTTATTTGATACCCTTCTGAAAAGATAAACTAAAAAAGATCCTGATCAGGTCATTACTACGAGATGGTTTCCTTCTCCAGGAACAGGAAGCAAATGGGAAGCTGCAACCTGAAAGCATAGGGCAGAGAATGGAAGCCAGCAGTTGAGCCTGTGAGATACTGAACATAGGTTACAAGCAAAGTTTTATTACTCCAGAGGAAGAAGAAATTGTTTGATTATGAAGAGTTATAGAAGAGTTTTAAAACCACCTTTCCTTTGTGCTTTTCCAAGACATAGGTCCTTCCCCGCTCAATTTTTTTTTTAAAGTTTATTATTATTGTTATTTTTATAACATGGCCTGTTGTCTCCCTTTCCACCTTATAATTGCACCTTAATTTATCTCATTCCTGTGACTCCACATATTCATATGAGTCCACTAAAATCAGCCATCAATGTGTGTACTCTACCCAAGACTTGTTGGTAGCCCCTCCTAAGCACTACACGAAGACCAAAGAATCTTGTGCTGCTAAGAACCACCACGCTGGTTTGGATGGGTTCAGCCCCATCCAGCACAGTGTCCTGCCTCCAAGAGCAGCACAGGTGCCAACCCAGAGACAGCTGAGAACAGAGCATGCATAAATAACAGCACGTCTCCTAACTTCTGGCTCAGAGGCGTGGAAATTCAAAACGTAAAAGTAATACAGAAGAGAAAGGATTGTTGTTTTTTTGAAAAGTATCATAAAAAAAAGGTAGCAGAAGGAAGAAGGAATTCAGGATGACAATGGAGAAACACACTGCATTGGTGCAAACTCTATAGGGTAGTTCTGCAAAAATGTGTTGGAAGCTACAGAGCAATGACAGCATGCTACAAAGGTAACACGGACAATGCTAAGCCCATTACACATTTCAGTTGCTGCTCTTTTTGTCACTCATGCTTTTAGATAAACCATAGGACTATGTCCATTCTATAACATTGCTTTTCTTTTCTTTCTCTCTGGTTCAATAAAATCACTGTGATCTAGGAATTTTAACAAAGAGTATCCTGCTTGGTTTTAGGTGAGGGGAAAACAAATCCACAAGGCCAGAATCCATGTGTGCCCACTGACCCACTATATTTACAACTATCACATAAGCTGACCTCAGAAAATAATATGGAGCAACACCGTGAGCAGTCTTCTTAGCAAAAAAATTAGATGTATACAGGTGTTATTTTATGATCTCGAGAGAGGGATTCATAACTAAATAGATAAATAAAATTTGTTTCACACTAATAAAATGCTGTTCATAAGTGCTCCAATTCAGTGAAATTCTAGTTGTGGCATCACCAGCAGGAGCAACACACAGATATGAAACAGTCAGCACAAAGCATTAGAGAAAGTCTTTCTCACAGCAAGGACCATTCAAAACTAGGGGCATAAAATACGATGCAAGGCAGCAGTGACCTGGATTTTACCTGAACATTTTTAGTTTTCCTGCTTAGAAAGAATTTGCATATTTGCCAATAACATAAAAAAAATCTGGACCAAAGCTCTATACATATGTGAAGCATAGTGAGCAAGCCAAGACTTCTAAGAAATAGAAGTTACTGCCCATGAAAACAGTAAATCTGATGCATTTAGTAACCACCTAGGGCAGGCAATGGCAATTCAACGCAGCGCATCTGCACATTCTTCTGCCTGGGAAATTCCAGACAGAATTACAGCTGCCCTGTCACTGCTGACCTTACAAACCACTCTCTTACAGCTCCTCTCCACATTTTCTAACTTAAATATGAAAATTGTGAATGTACAACCCTAATTATAAGGCATGGGTCACATTTCAGGCAAATATTGTACTCCAAGTAATTTAAAATGTAAATTAGGTAAACTGACTTCTGATAGAAGCTATTTTTATAGTAACACCTGCAAAACATCTTGATAGTAAGAAAGATGCTGAATTCCTTACAGACAGTAGAGGGCAATTTGTGTTCATTTGCATACTCCAAAATTAAAATCTGTCTGACAACAATTTTGTTATTACAGTACTTATTTCTAGAGCAACTATCAAAGTACTAAACATAGACCCTCTAAGGAGAGATCAGTTACTGTGCGAGTTGAAAAACAATCAATTTCAAAGTCAATCTGGACAAAGTAATTTATTTGTAACATTAACAATCATTATTGCTTGAAATTCCAGAAATGCAAGGAGAAGCTAGTGGAAAATGGGACTGCTTGTCACACAAAGTTGCTGTCTTCATCTAGGGATCAAAACCACAGCTGTTAAAATACTGTAAGAGTTGCGTCCAGATGAAAAAAACGCAACTTGAGCTGGTGCAGATAAAAAGCTCAAGGAGAGACAGACTCAAAGCAGCAAAGCCACATCTTGTTAAAGCATATGTCGCCTGTCCACAATACTTTTAACACATGCTAGAACATACTGGATGCATTATCACATTTATTGCCTTGACAACAAAGATAGAATTAATAGTACAGGGTAGTCCTTGTTCCAAAGAACTAAAATTTGAGAGGAAGCTAAGGAAGTATTAGCTATATTTTCAGATGCAGTCTAAGAAGTTTTTCTCTGGGAAGCAAACAAAAAGCCAAGATTGTTTAAAATCTACTGGTTAACTAGAAGTCCTTCCCAAATGCTGCTCTGTGCCTGGTAAAATAATGAAAAAAAAAAAAAAAGACGAAAAATAAGGAAATCAATTTTAATTAAGAAGTGTTTGTAAAAAATATTTTATAATAAAACCTTTCAATTTTTCAGGGGTTTTTTTTTGGTTGTTTGTGGGTTTGGGGGGTTATGGGGAGGTTTTTTTGTTTGGGTTTTTTTGCTGTTGCTTTTGTGGGGGGTTTTTTGCCTTATAGCTGAGGATTAAAAAAGAAGTTTAGAGTCAATGGAAACAGAATTTGTTGCAATAACCAAGTATATTTTTCCCCTACAAGTTTTAAAACACCCCACATTTTCCCCAGCACTGATATTGGATACTATATTTAGGAAAGCTCTACTGAAAATACCTTATATTGAGGTGCTCTTGGTCTCAAGTACTACATTCTCATTGTTATTTAGCAGAGAGGCATATTTCCTTACTATTGTTCTAAGATATCTCAGCTCCCTTCACCAGAAAAACCCAGAGGTACCCCAAAAACATTTATCAGTCAAAAATTTGTCCCATATGATGTGGTGAAGAGAGTGATAAACTGCAATATTGACAAACTTACAAGCTAACAAGAAGCAGTCTTACCACTGGTTTGTAACTGCATTACTTACAAAAGCCCTTGCTTTTTACATTTATAATGCATGAAGTAAATTTATTTCTGTCTTTAGAAGACTGTCATAACGACAGTGAGGTATTTCTAAGGGAAATCCTCCTGTGAGAATTTGGTTTATTCCACACGTACCAAGTACAACTTCTACAGCTCCTAGTCTTTAAAATTAAAACTTAAGACCAATAAATAATTTCTTTTTCATTATTAAAATGAAGAGTGTGAAAATAACTGTTTTGTGTCCTCACTAACTTGCTAATGTAAAGCCTCTGTTTAGAATGTAACAACATAGTAAATCCAGGAAATTTGCTGCAGCAGTGAATTAAAAGTAAGACTGAGATTCCCAGCTATTCGCAGATTTGTTTTTAAAAAAAATAAATTTACTACTAAAACTTGAACTTGTAACTGGACTGTACTTGGTGGACATGGCATGACCTTATCACACTTGTGCAAGTTTATCTGAGAAAAAAAATTCAACAGTCATTATGAATATGAATTATGCTCTTCACGTCTTCAGCTAAGGCTTTCACTCATGCCAGACTGTGCTCGGTTCTAGATGTGCATGTGCACCTCTAGCAGACATGGCAGTGGCTTCCTATTTGGAACAGAACATAACCTTACCTCTGGTGTGCCCCCACATTCACAGATAAAATGCAATGCTACACTAAGAAATGCAGCTCATGGTGTAACAGGCAGAAGTTGAAGAGTTCAGCACCATGAAATGCGGTGCTGCTTAGAATCACAGACTGGTTTGGATTGGAAGGGACCTTAAAGGTCATCCAGTTCCAGCCCCCCTGCCACGGGCAGGGACACCTTCCACTAGACCAGGTTGCTCAGAGCCCCAACAGCTCACCCAGCAGCTAATTCATACTCATGCTGTCAGGACGAACATCACAGTGCTTTTTGAGACCAAAAGGTTAAATCAAAGCACTGGCAAGAATCTTTTCAATCCATCTGACTGCTGTGTATAACCAGTAATATATACAGGCCCATATAAATAAACACACACAAATATGCATCCTGCCAACTATATGAAAAAAAATTCATTTTTTGACTGCAGGTCAAGAGAAATAAAGATATTTAAAACTTACCTGAACTCTCATGCTCAAAAAGAGCATTTGTGGATTTTGTTTGGTTTTGCCTGGGGTTTTTTTCCAACCTTTTGAATGGAAAGTGGAAGTGATGGATAATGTCCCTAGAAAATGGTGCTTATAAATAATGATACAAGTATAGAGCAATAATTTAAAATAAATATACTCAACATCTTACTAAGGAACACTGCTTCTAGGAGTTCATGGCTCAGTTCATAATTTTACGGTAGATCTAGCAGTTCAAAAAAAGAGGCCTATATATCGAATACATTTCCTTTACTTCTTTGGAATTGTGATATAATACAAAATTATATATTTCATTTTGTAGATTTTTATAACTAACTCAATCTGTACTTTTGCTGAAGCACCCTTCAAGATTATAGCCTAAACCAGTAAAAGCAAGAAATTTTTTTTATAACTTGATTAAAGAAAAAAAGATTACTGAGAAGTGTGATGTATGTATTTCAAGTTTATTCCAACCTGACTAGCTAATTAATATTTTCATTTAAAACAAGACAACCTAAATAGCAGTAATAAATTCACAATGAAGTCCATTAAAGACTCACCTGTGAATTTTATTTATGTTTTCACTGTCGTGTTTTTAAGCATAGCACTGAAAAGGTGGATAAATCAGGCTACTACTGCCAGTCAACCTAGTCTTTATGGCAGCCACATATTAGATTAAACTACAGAACTATATTTAACCTGAGAAGATAGGGTCCCATTTATGTAATCCTACTTTAAGAGCTTCTAATGAGTTACTGCAGCCTAACCCAGATATGCCTGCCAGCAAGTTCCCTGCTCTTTCACGTCAACTCAATGATGAGAGTACAATTTCATTGTAAAAATTGCTGCACAGCACAAAGAACACTCTTGTTAAACACAGTGATCATCAATATAATCAGTAACCTAAAAATAAACTTCTGCCTAATTTAGCTCATATTTATAACACAGAAGCTTTATCTTTATTTGCATTGTATTTGCTACACAGCCATAGTCAGTGCTACTAAGAAGAGATTCCTGAGGCAGGGGAATAACTACTCAATGGAATTAGATAAGTAAAGAAATTGATAAGTTTTTTGACACTAGAGCATTCACAGAGAGAGCAGATGCCTACATTTACTAGTCAAGGAACACAGGCAGAAATTACTGAAAGATGCTTCAGGACTCAAATCATATGTTAAGTGAGTTATTACCACAGTGGCCTCTTTTTGCCTTGAAAATCTTTCGACAAGAAAGCTCATACATCTTAGAAATGTCTTCCTCTTTTAGAGAGCATCCGCTGAGAGTCAGGCTTCTCCAGCTGTGAGTCCAGCTTCCCCAGCTGAGAGTCCTGCATCCTGAGAGTCCTGCATCCAGCCACCTGCCTCGCAGGCACATATGGAACATGGGGATCAGCGGGGGCTGGGGCGAGTGCCGGTCACTCAGCAACATCTGCCCACTGATCCAAAGTGGCATTAATGAAAAGCTAAGAGCAGTTTAGTTCACTCCTTCATGCTGAAAGACAGCTGTAGTGACAAAAGGTGTGTGTAAAAAGCAACACATTAGATGGCAAAAGGAGCAGGGAAAAGGATGAAGCTGTTCAGAACATGCTTTTTGACCCAATTCATCTACTGTAAACACCTTGCCAAATACAATCATAGTTTGAAATCAAGCAGCATGAAATGCAAAACAGAAATGTAGAAAACAAGAAGGCACGACTACAAACAGAAGAAATAATTAAGAAATAATCATTACAATTTGTCACTGCATCACACGTTTCAGTACCGGTTGTTTCTAGATTTGGCTGTGTTTAGAGGGTTCTTAGCTTGAAGTTCATCTCAACAAATGATCAAAATGCAAAAATTATATGTATTAAAATACTTTGAATTTCAGTGTCACTAGTTGCTTTCTCTAATGATGTCTATTGATACTGTATATACAGGGAAAGCATTAAAAATGCATTTCAAAGAGATGTAGTTTCTGATCATCACATTTTCTCTGGGGCACTAGGATGCCTTTCTCTGTTATTATATCTGGTCCACAGATTTCAAGATTCAGAGGACAGAGACTATACCAGGCATGTAGACATGGCATTCCCAAAACCAAACAAGGCCAATAGACCATAAACACAGTATTTTGGCTTCAAATGTTAATTATTTCCCTGCAAAGCTAAAGCTAAAGTCCAGTGGAAAGTTCTTTTACTAATTTGGCTCTTCACAAAGGAAACAATGAGGTGCTTCAGAGATAAACAGTTTACATTTATTTTACTTAAATATTTTATAAAAAAATTTGATTACGGGGAAAAAAACCACAACAAATAATGTACTCTGTTCTATCAGAAAATTTCGTATTGGCTTGGTTGTTCACATGAAACACACTAATTTTAATGCAACTCAGTCTGGGAGAGAGGGAGACAGGAATCCTCCTCCATTGACCTGGTCATTCGGATGAACTGCACAAAAGGGGCCAGGCACTGAACCATCTCACAAGCACGTTTCACTTAGGGTTTTGTGTAGATCATATACTGCACAAATGGATGAAAGATTGAGAAGGAAAGTCTAAAAGACAATTTTCTATAAATGCGGCTTTGATAAAGACTGACTTTTAGTATTCTTCTCAAGCTCAAGAAAGCTAATCTATATGTCTAAGAAGCAAACAATACAATTATTGGAAAACCCGGCATTAAACAATGACTCAGCATGTTGACTGAGCCTCAAACTCTGAATAAAAAATTTATAACATATTTAAAATTTAGAAGGGTGGTTACACTCACTCAAAGAGAAAAAGAAAGTAGTAAGCTACTATTAAACTGACTAAAGCAAAAATCAGAAATTAGAAAAAAGTAGCTTACTATTTAAAGAAAGAAAAAAGGTCACTTTTCTTAGTGTAAGGGCAATTCAGGAAAAAAGTTATTAAACAAAAACAAAAACAATAAATTCTCTGTAAATTTAAAGTAATCCAACACAACATGATCTTCAAGCAAAAAGCTGATGTTGAGTTCAGAAATTCCATGCTTAGCACCAGTAATGTTATTATAAAATATGTTTCTTTGGTATTATAAGAGTAAATTTGAATCTAATTACTAACATGTATTATTAAAAATGCATAATATAAAGACATTATGAATATTCATAAAAGTGCATTACACAAATGTACATACAGATGATCTGTGCAGACTGAAATGTATAGTCTCTCCTACAAAAGCAGATAATCTCAATGGAAGAAAAGAAGCAATTATGTAAAAAGGAAACATAGAATGAAACAGACATCAGAAAAAGATTAAATTCAAGTTACACAGGAGATTAATGTGCTTCATGAATAAAGAAGGAAGAAAACTTCAGTAAGTGAGAAATCATGCTACGAAGAAAAGAGAGGAGGTGTATCAACTAAGTATACAATAGTATGCAGATTATTGTACGGAGACATGAAACATCAGAATATAAATTCTACTTATCAAAAATAGAATGAGTTTTAGCCATGTTAGAAAATGCAAAGCTGAGCTCCCACTTACAGATCAACACTATGAACATGCCATTTTCCTGCTGGCTCTGTATCTCATGTAGAAGGACGACAAAAGAATTTATTCCTTTCCTGCCATGTGGATAGGCAGAAGAATAGCTAAACAACCACCAGTTTTGAGCACACTGCTTTCTGCCTTATCAGGAACAGGATGATAGTTTTGTCTCCTTGACATACTTCCATAGCCAGTACTCCAAACACAGAAGCAGCAAATCAAATTCCCCTGGTATTAAAAGAAGAAATAAATCTCTGCACAGAGACTATTATTCCCCACACATATACTCAGGAATGGAAGCAGAGTCAAATTCTGATCCAGCTGGCAGATTGTCTCTTTGCTAGTTGCAGTTGTGTGGACATCAATTCTGAACTGCATTGTGCAGCATCACTACAGGTATACCCAAGGCATACCACACAAATATACAAGTCTGGCCATATTCTGCAGGTTAAGGCTCCTGTGCCTCCCAATGTCATTAGAAATGCTCTTTTTTCTTCCTTGTATTAAAAAAAAATAATTGTTTACGTGATTTTCAACACAAACACCACAGCAGTCTTCTCCAATATTACAAAACCAGAGAAAGAAATGCAAAATTTAATTGAATTGCTTAAGTAATGAAGCTTTGATATTTAATTGATTTACTCGAAACTGTAAATTGCTAAAAACAAAACATTATTTTAACCTGACAGTCCCATTGAGACCAATATTGTAAGCTTATTCAAAGCTGTTTATGAGCAGAACTAACAGCATGCAGAAAAGATACCTGGGATCCAGAGCTGGGTTTGAACCTCTGCTTGCCATGATTATAGGGTAAAGCTTCATTTTCACATTTGCATAGGTATTGCCCAGTAGAGTTGAAGCCCAGATGACAGAACCAAGGGCTGACAGTGTTCAGTGCCACTCTACAGCTCGACAAGGCAGGATTTCCGGCAACTCATTTCCCACATTCCTCTTGGACTCAGCTATTTATTAGTTTATGTGTATTTAAACAGCCTTTAAGTCTTCAGCCACACAGCTGGCACCATTTCTCCAACATCCTCCTCATCTAAGTCAAACAACTCTAGATAATACATTGCAGAATATTGGCTAACCAGTGCATCACAAAACCTGCTGCTCCAATGTGATCTATAAGCTTCAATACAGCAGAGAAGATGGTGCTGGGATAGGCTTTAAAAATATCTGAAGAAATAAACAGTCCTTAATGGACTGGATGAAGTCTCTGTAAAGAGATGTCAAGCTAGAGAGCATTTGGTCTTGTATACTGGCTGTAATTCAAAGGGACAGAAGTGGGCAAGGAGAGGAAAGCAGGAACAAACGAGGGGATCTGCAGTCAGAGGATTGTGAGTGGGTGAGCACGACCAGACTGCAAAGGGAACCAGTTTTGCTGTCAATGAGCCATAACATCTCAGCTGAGCATACTGAAAACATTTACCTGAAAAAAGAGAGGAAACAAATCTGGAATGACTGGACAGTTTTCCATAGAGCTGGAATTATTAATAGTCACAGAAGCCTTGTTCAGGAATTTCAGCATGTGTTACAAGCCATCTCTCTGCTCTTGATCTTTTGATTGACCAGTCAATCAAATTTATGTGTTACCTGGGAAGAGTCACAAGACAAGGTAACTCCAGTGTATCACAGGTCTCTAAGTTGAGATCTTGCTAAAGCTCATATGCAGTTTGCTTCAACAGATTCAGGACACAATCAGGCTGAGTCTCACCTCCTCAAAATTTACTTTAAGATGAAATGTTTATCATCTCCATAACAGTGGTTTTTACAAAGATAAAAAGTGAGGTCTTTTTTTCCTCTGGAGCAGCATATGTGCCATTTACATAGCAAGTTAAAATGAGGACAGCAATGTCCATGATCACGTTCCAATGGTGTTTGTATACAGTGTCTTCAGCCCACTAAATGCATGTGGCATGCAGCGTTTCCACCAAAGACCTTGAAGCCAAGCACAGTTTCACAAGCTAGAGCAAAAATTAATAAGAAGGTTCTCAAAACATTAAGAAAGACAATCTGTTACTTAGAGAAAATTAAATCCTATTTGCCAAAAACAGATAAGAAGACCTCAGCACCCAATGCACAACATCTGAGAGGGAAATATTGCATGCACACACTGTAAGAATTCCCCTGCTTCAAAGGCACAATCGTTTCTTGTCATCCAAAATCTGCTTGGGACTGGGATGTAATAAGTATATACCACCTGGCCTGCACCCAAAGGGTCAGTCCATCAAGAATCTACAGCAATTATCAATACTGGTAAAATCACACCAGTCGACAACTCCAAGGTTCAGAAACAAACAGAGAATTGCTTGTGCATCTCCAGTGCCTTCTATATGGTCAGTCCACCCTCTGGAAAACTTCATCCAGGCCTGACATCTGCCACCAAATAGAAAAGACCCAGAGAGCACACACAGTTAAAGCCAAACACATCAGTGAATGAAGACTAATGCTCCCCAGAAACACTATAGCTTACTGAAAAATGCTAAGGGAGAAGTTCAAACGTGAAGGGTTTAGGTCTTGAACTGACAACAAAACTAAGCACAACCAACGAAGTCCTAGCAACACAGGCATGGATGATATAAAGCTTTGTGACACAGATATTCACAGGTAGGTTTAATGAGTCTCAGAACTACATGACAACTTGATTGAATTTATTCACATTTTAATTCATAAAAGTACTGTGTTAATTTTATATTAACATATATATAGAATACTATAGAAGAAGGTCTGAGTACTTCATCAATTACTAAAATTTTGGTCTGTGGCCCCAAAGTCACATTTATCTACTAAAATCCTTAAAATGTATAAGTACCAACTTACAGTCCCATTTTTCAGGGCAGGAACTTGCAGCATGGGCCATGCTAAAAGCTGGGGAAAAAATCCAATGTTTAAACTTTACTGCAGATTAAAGAATGATATATATGTAATTAAAGCACCAAAACTGTAGTAGCCCTTCCCATGCACAGAGGTCACGGTCACAATGAGTACAACTACTACCGTGAACCCCTCTGCCTTGACCAGTCGTTGTTTACATCCAGTGTAAATTCAGCAATAAAGTTGATGGATGTATGGATGATGGATACATGTTATACAGACTGTAACTGAGATTAGAATCAAACCAGTCATTATCGAGAGGGTTCTTACTTTTCTGCTTAAAAAAGCTAAAGCCTTTGCAAGAGAGAAGCCATGAAAACAGTTTTATCACCTATGGGGTGGGGTGTATCTCAGGCAATATAAAATAGGACAAAGAAAAAATAGTTTGTTTAATTCAAACCCCACTAAAATTAAAGTTTCACATTGTGCAGTTTCATTGCTAAAGAATGTATCTCATACTTAATGATTCCTTCCACATTAAAAAAAAAAGTTAAATCAGAAAACAGAATGACATGTGCAGAACATCCACTCCTCCATCACGAAAAAGCACAACAAAATAAGAACATGTAGCATTTTGACATCAACAAAGCTGCCTACATAGACGCCCACTCTTTCTTATTTTCTCTGCAGCATACTCTTTTAACTCACTCATCTCCTTCTGCATCTTTCTCAGAATTCTTGACTTACCTACTTTCCATATAGCTTCTTCAGACTTGTTTTCACATGAAAACCAACCATGGAAATAGCTATTCTCTTACAGACAGTTCAGAATACTACAATCATTTTAATTCTTCCCTCTCCCAATATATTGTAAACCAATAAAAGTTATTTCAGAGTATCTGAAATAACTAGAGTTGGAGAGTTATTCCACAGATCTTCATGCTGTGACAGATTCACACATTTGGTCCCACCTCCCAGTGAGGAGTTGGCAATTACTGCATTCCAGTGCAGGACCATGGATTTTTTCCAGCTCCCTTAATCCACATGCCAGTTACAGTTGATTGTGGCAGCTGAACCAGCAATGCATTTTTGCATCAGATGCGCAAAAGCTAGAAAAACTGGATATGAGAGAGCAAATGTGTGGTACACTTCAGGCATTTTTTCTGCAAATGAGAATTATCATTCTTGACGATCATGATATTTAAGGTTCTGCTTCACTGAAATCCAACAGGATTTTAGATTTACAGATCTAAATCTGTAAGAAATGCACAGTGTTTATTATCTCAAGTGATATGAGAACACATCCCTCTAAAGGTTTTAGATATTCCTCTGCTTTGTGTGAGGAAACAGCAAATAATTAAAATCCCAGCTTTTGTGCTGTTTCAAGGATTAGCCTCTGTCAATTCCTGGACAATATATACATTAAGTACACTAAGTACTCTGATTAGAGCTTAAACGCCGTTTAAATCAGACACATCTCCAATACATCCCCTTGCAAAGCATAGTCTGTCATCATTATGCAATTATGTTATAGTGCCAGCACGCAGGAATCTTCTATTTCACCCGGTGCGTCAGATACACTGTCTCTGCACACACATTTAGCTGTACGGTAATCCTTGGAGTGTTTTCTGAGTGCACAGTTGTGAATGGACACAAAATTCTCAGCATTTACTGGTTTTATTCTTAAAAGCCACAGCTTTGTTACTCAATAGCTAGATTCCTAATAGCTTGCTAAACAGATAGACTAAATCTAGCTCAGATATATCTAAGCATGGCTGTGGTCATGGTTCCCCTCTGTGATGCAGAAATAGGCATCTACTTTCTAGACTACAAGTCATCTAGGAAAGGCTACAGTGAAAAGATGGAGAAAAAAAGTAGAAAAAGAAAACTTAAAATATTTCGGGTTTCCTTACACAGTGGACAAAAAAAAATCTGCAAAAAATAATATATACACAGAGTATATGTTACTAATACAAAGGCAGGGTTGGTACAATTAGCTGAATGCAGGAAAGCTTTGGGGTTTTACTGTAAGAGGCAGTAATAACACTGACCTCCCAGCTGGCAGAATGTAGAATCTAAAAAGTCCTAAGAGATTTTAACATATGATGGTAATCCATTAAAAATAAACAAACAAAGACACACCAAAAGTCAAACCAATCAAGCAAACAAAAAAACCCCACCACCAAATCAAACTAGAAAACATTAATAAGGGGACATAATGAGATGTCAGGAACAAAAAAAAATGGTCCAAAAATACTCATTTTTCAAGGTAACTCATTGCAAAAAATTCAAATTCATGCCATTTATCAGTGAAACTTGATTAAAAATACAAAAATGCTCATCTAACCTTCCCAGTCAATTATATACATCTTGAGTTCTGAAGCAGCAGATTTATCTTTGAGACTTCAACCCTTCTTATAAATGCAGTTTGAAATTAGCCAACAAATGCAAAAATTAGTCATAGGAGACTGAGAGACAGCAGAAGCATTTAAGTCGCATTTCCGTAGGAAGCCAGGCTACAGCAAATGTAATTAAAGTTTTTAGTAAGAGTTTGCCACTTTACTAAAATACTCGTAATTACCAGAACAGACACTAAGTGTTGGGGCACAGCATCCCATCTTCCCTCCCCATTCTACGTGGTAGTGGCCAAAGCCTCATGGAAAAACTAATAGGATGATTATCTTGAGAAGGATTATGCTGCACAGAGAAGCTGAAGTCTGCCTTTGTGAGAATTAAGTCCACCATCCCCACTGGTCTGCTGAATTATTTTCTTTTGCCATAGTGCAGATAAAGCATCACCTCGCTCTTTCTTAAAATAAGTGAATCTCAAAGAACGTCAATATAAGAAAGAGGCATAAAATGTACTTGCAGATCTTTCTTTCTGGCTTAAAAAACAGGGAGTCCAGAAAATTATATAAGAGGAAAAATTACCACATTCTTTTTTAAGAAGTGAAGGTCTGCTACACTAAATTAGCAGAGTATAATTATAATACAGTCTATACCTAACTAGCTTAGCAATGAATGATTGAGACACGATCTGTTCTACAGGAAATGCCAAGATGTGACTCAAGTAGATCAACATAAGGTCAAAACATTGTGGAAACATTGTGAAAGTGGTGCTTTACACCTCAATAGGGAAAAAAGGTTCTTAGGGTTTCATCTTTGCTTTCCAAGCAATTTAGAGAAGGAACACAACACACTGTCTCCATCCTGGTAGGGACAACAGAGTGTTTACAGCCAGATAGAACTACATGAAGGAGTTACTTCAAAATTATAGAAGTATTTACGGCTTAGGGACTCAGACAGAATGAGAACCACTGTCTCACAAAGTAAAACCTCCACCCTAGAAACGTGTCCTGATTAGACTCAGGATACACGTGCATCCCATTGCCACAAATATTTATAAACGTGGATAACAAGCTTATTCAGAGAATCAGTAGTTCACAAGAGCATAAGGCTTATACTTTTGGGTGGTAGTTCAATTGCAAGCTAGCGAGAAGAAATGTAAAATATTAGACACTTTTTTGCATAAACAGAAGCATTACAGTGCAGTAAATAAATAGCTACCAGATGCTGGATACTGATGTAGATAGAAAATAGAAAAAGAAGATAAAATCTCAGGCTCATAATCAATGACATTTTGAAAAGTCTTATTAAAGTGGTCTATTTTAGATAGATAAGATACTCCTTGTTCTGATTGTTGAAGAAGAGAATTAAGGTAATTTTGAAAGAACCCATGGAAGATTGCTCTGCAGTGGCTCACTCTTCTTCTCACCAAATAAATAGTAATAACCACAATAATAGCACCTCAGTTTCAATTACACCAACGTACCACTTGGCCCACTTCACCTTAAAATAAATGGATAATGTTAGGATTAAACTTGAGACCATTATACTCACAGGGGAAAAATAAAAAAATCACTTCCTCACCTGCACAGCAAGGTCAAAGCAATCAGATAAGCAGACAGTGCCCATAATGAAGGCTGGCAACCACGCTGACTTTAGCCAAAGGGACACCGTTTATTGAGGTTACAGCCAGGAAGCCATGCATTTCATCTGCAGCACATGCTGAGCGTCAGTGCCAAAGCAAAAGTGAAACTGCAAAATACGGCCGGGTGGCTCTACCGACACTTCCGTAGTGAATGGAAAGGTACCAGCTCTGATAAGAGCAACTAAAAGCATTCAATACTAATGTCTTGTCAAGGACAACTGAAATGGAGGGCAACTGTCAGTTATCCAAGAAGACGAAAGTTAAGTTGAAATGGCAGTAAGAAATATGAAAAACATGCTTTCTGATTTTCCTTACTGTCAAGGTAGGGTGCTAAAAAGTGGGCAACATGTTGTTAAGATGTACTAAAAGTGAGAAGAAAAAAAGAGCAGAAACCTCAAAGAGTTATGAGACACATCTTGATCCTCTACAGTTGTGGTTACATTCAGCATTTAGTAGGGAACAAGTAAGCAACACATGAACAAATACGTATTGGGCTGATAATGTAAATATTGCCTCTCTTAATTTTACACTGATTACAGAATGCCAGCTCGCAGACTAAATATATAGGTTTTTAAAAACATCTGCAGGAAACAAATTAACTAATGTTTGCATCAAAATTCTCTTATCAGAACAAAACAAAGGGCCTTTCAGGCATCTTTCACTAAAAACAAAGTAAAGCCAAAGCAAAGCAAAACAATGTTGACTGTGCTTTTTTGAGGATGATATAACCACTGTTTCTAAACATTTCACCATTTAAGTGATTTTTGCTTCACTTTCAGACTTTCACCTCTAGAAACTGGTTTCAGTTTATCAAGTTATTCACCATGTTAATAAGACAGTATGTTTTTATATAACATGTATTAGGCACCCCTCTCTTAAAACCAAGAAAATGCAGAGAGACAAATTAGAAATTACCACTCTATATCTTTGTCTTCATTGACATATACTTTCCCATTGTGAAAACAATACACAGTGACTGTAAGTTTCTGTGCCTAACAAAACAACAAAAACAAAAGAACAAAATTCACATTGTATTTCTCACTATATCAAGCACCATATCCACCCCTGTCTAACATAACAGTTGCAGGTGTGAGCTTCCCAAATACATTTGGCTCTTCCTTTGCATTTATGCATGTGTTTCAGAGTCTGTATGGTAAAGAAAGAATGCATCAAATCCAAAGGTAGCTCAGGAACTAAATGACACATCTATGAGGCTGGTGCTTTGTTGAAAGAAAAAGAGGAAACGTCACACAGCACATAGCAGAAGTTTCTCTTCAGCTCCCGTTCTTATTAGATGAACAAGGAGATGAAATACTGCAAGTAAGGAAGTAACCAACCAAGTTTTAGCAATCTCTAAGAAACGCCTACAAAAGCATTCCCTGTGCTAAAAAAAAAGGTCTATGATTTATAATAGTGTACAAAGGATGGAAGTACCACTGAAAAAGACTGAATAAAAAATTAAACTACTACTGTGTTTCCATTTGGCCCCATTGACAATAAATCTATACCATTTTTATTGAACTACTGTAGACATTTTCCCTATTACTGAAGTTAGGGCTGATAACATTTCATATTTTAAAAAACCTTAGCAAAACTTAAACAGAAGTAAGTTACAAAATTTGTATACAGGAGGAAGACTTCTCAAGATGGAAAACTCCCACTTTTTTAGATCATGAACTCATGACATTTTATTGTGACCTGTGAATAAACTATGAAACAATGGCCATGAAACCAATTTTCCTTTCTAATGCTGAGTAACATTGCAATAAGTACCGTAAATCAGCAACTGTTCTAAATAGGGAATTTTTTTAATGAGAAACAAAGAGATGGAATGCATTTGTGCATATCAGTACACAAAGCTGCAATTAAGGTTGAATATTGTCCCTTCAAAATGAAGTAGAACAGAGTTAATGAAAGTCGAGAGGAAAAAAAGAATCAGAATTGCAGACAAGGACATGAGGAAGGGTTTGACGTTTTCTTTGCTTGATGGTAAAGAAACTTTGGTTCAAAATTAATAAATTACTAGATAAACAGAGATGCAGTAATCAGTGGTAACTGTCCACATCTCCTCTTAGATGGAGGCAGCATACAACAAACTTTGCTTCTACACAAAGGCGCAATCCAACCTCACATTCTTCAATATTTTCTGTTCCCTAACATGTATTTATGCCAGTGCCATCTGGCCTTACACTGTCCAGAAATATGGCCCAGGCCCAATTCTTTCCTTCATATACTTGCTACTCCCGCATCTATTTTCTATCATAATTTAACCGAAATGTTCCACAAGAAAAAATAATATACATGAAGATAACTATAAACATGTAAATACTAACGAATAATATTTAAAAGCAGCAATTGACAGGGATAAACTGTAACAAAGATGGTGCTGGGGACACAAATGTACTAACTATGGAAAACAAAAAATGAGCTTGAATGAGATGGATGTATAAGAGAAAAATCCTGAGGAACCTCTATTCCATCACTGTGTACTGAGATTAACATTTTACCAGAGTGCATCTCTTCCCAAGTCAGGCCTCATTTATACCTCAGGTTCAACCCATGGCCTCTTTTCAGGATATTTCCAATTCTTGCATTCCCGTAACAACAATCTAAGACACTAAAGGAACATACATTTAAGTGGAGAGCAAGCATTGCCCAGAGCATTTCCAAAAAGCAAATGGAAATAAAAAGCTTTTATATGAATGCAGGAGAGCTGAAATATGTTAGGGAAATCTCTACGCCAATGACCTCTTACAGTACTTTTATCTCAGCCTGTAGCAGACTGGCCCTAGTGTCTCATTGAAGGAGTTCTAGGGCTGGCCTCCTTGAACTTGCAGAGCACCTCTCCAAACAGTGGCCTCTCCACCCATAAGAAGAATCACCTCTTCTAGAAGATCCAGGATTCTTGGCCCTTCCGTTTAAACCTTCAAAGTATCTATTCACTTTGTATTAACAACCTTACCACCTGCACCCATCCAGAAACAAAAAACCCAAACCTCAAAAGATCCCACACTACCGCAGGAGCAAGAAACAAAGTCATCCCAATGCACAAAGAAATACAAACAGAGCAGAAATTGAAAACAAATGTTCTAAACTGTACAGAGTATCACAGCTACTGTATCACATTAACTCATTTTAGCATTATTAACAGTAAGGCATGTGTATTTTCAGTGCAGAACAAAAATGGCATCTCAAAAGATAATAAGTAGAATTTAAAGTCTTTATAAAAATCTTCCTGCCTAAATGCATCACGAATTAGTGTCTTACAATCACAAAACATTTATTTTCATCAGGTTTTGGAAAACCAACACAAAGCATATTCCCCCCCTTGCCATAGAAAACCTGAAACAGAAGCTGGCATCTCACAGAGATGAAACACAGCAGACCCTAATAAGCATTACAGAATCCAATTTCTGCATAAATACATATGCACATCAAGCTAACTGTCAGTGAGACCAACCATGTAAGAAGAGACATTACTGCGTACACATGATGGGTCCTAAGCAGAGGGCAAGCATCTCATGGAGCAAAACGAATCTTGGAATGAAGTGGGACTCATTTTCTTCCACTCTACAAAATTCTCTAGACTTCCTTCTAATAATCGTACCCATTTTAAAATAAATAAATACCATCAGTTAAAATTAGCGTAATTTCTTGGGATTGTTTGATTAGGCAGTGTGGTGCATGGAAGTCATCAGTCAGACCAGTAAATACAGACTGATAATCTGTAAATACCTAACAAAAATAATTCTTGCTTGTTAGTTAAACCCGTGTCCACTTCATCCTCTCTCTAATTTAGTACTCCTGCAAATCTTCAGTGATTTGCAGGCCTAGCAACTGCTTTGAGGGCTGAGGGAAAGAACTTTTCTCAAAACCTCACCCATTCATTAGAACAAACCCGTCTTGATGGGGAACCAAGTGAGAAAAATTACAGTGTCTGCAGATACTCCTCTCACCCAGCCTCCCCAGAGTGATCTGTTCCCTAGTGTTGCCATAGAAAACAGAAAGGAAGCCTCCAATTAGGGACGAGGTCACATTTAAGCAGAGATATTATGTAAATATCAGCCAGCCAGCACCCTGCAAAAAAAAAAAATAATAAAGGCCTCATCCTTGCAGTTCTCCAGGGCAGGCCTCGGGTTTGCTCCTAGAAGACCCCTGCCCGCAGGGCTCGGCTTGCAGGAGCATGTGTAACGCTCCGGAGCCTGCCCCGAGGGACCCCCCGGCACCGCCGGTACAGCCGGGACGGGGCCGGGCGGCAGAGCCGCGGCGGGCCGGATGCTCCCGCACCGCCATCCCGACCTGGCCGCAGGTTACCGGCCGCTGTGCGGACCGTCGCGGGGCCCGGCGGGGATGGGGGATTCACAGGCAGCCCTCCGCGGCCGCGCCCCGGCCCGCTGATGGCCTGCGTCGGGAGCTGCGGTGAGGCGGGGCCGGCGGGGCAGGAGGCCTCGCCTCGCCTCGCCTGGGCACAGGCAGGCGCCCAGCCCCGCCAAGGACCGGCTGTCATTCCCGGGGCTTCCTCGCCCGTCGAGTCACCTGCACGGACGGGCGAGCGGAGCGGGACACGGCCTCGCCCCGCCCCAGGATGCACTTTTTTTCCCCTCAGGCACCTCGCACGACCAAAGTCTCCGAGCGCGACAGCATCCTCCATCCATCTTCCAATCCGTCTATCATCCGTCCATCCGTCCGTCGTCCGTCCTTCATTCCCCCCCGCCCGTCCCCCGCGCCGCCTCCGCATCCCCCATCGTGCCTCCCGCCGCGCCACTCACCAACGCCGCGGCCGACGAGGGCGACAGGCGCCCGCGCCAAGCCCCGCCGCGCCTTCCCCGGGAGGGGAGTCTCGCTTGTGGCGATGCGGCGACTGAGGGCAGCGGAGCGGCGGCGAAGCACGCGCGCCGGCAGCCGCACCTCGCTTGCCGGCGCCGGTCCTCCCCAGCTGTCACCGGCGGCCCGCCCTCGGGGCGGTGGCGAGCCGGCGCCCTCCTCGCAGCCCCGCCCCGCTGCCGCCGCGCCGCCGCCGCGCCGGGGAAGCGCCGGCGCCCGGGTGCTCGGCATGGTCGGGGAGCGCGGCTCCGGCGGGGTCCCCGGGGGCTCCTGCTCCGGGAACCTTGCCCCGCACACCAGGCAGTGTGCGCGGGGTTACCTCAGGTGTCCCCTCACTCGCCTCCCCACTTCCACAGGTGCGGGGCACGTCCGGCATGGGGCGATGAGGAGGATGTTCCCGTTTAATTTTTTGTGTTGCGCTCGACTGTCGCACAGAAGAATTAGACACGGAATTGCCAGATTAACTCGTTCGCACTCACCATCCGTGCCAGACGCCTGTAAACCCTAATGCCATCTAAAACCTCGTTGTTTTGTCAGGATGGAACAGAATAGCAGCTTGAGGCTCCCGGGCCCAGACTTTGCTGTGGGTTTCAAACCAGACTGACTCCTCTGCACCAACATACATCGACTGTGAACGCACCTTTACTAAAACGCTGTTCATGACCATATTTCAGTTGATCCAGATTCAGTGACTCACTCAGTGAATGCAGCAGAAGTGTATTTCTGTTAGCCAAATAGCAAGACCTCAGGGAGTGGGAACAGTCCTGATAATTGTCTCTGTTGATAGCTTATGCAGTATTTGAGTAAATAGGCCCAGAATCAAGGAGGAAAATAACCAGGTTTACCATTCTATTTGGGTTTTAGTTTTGTTGTTATTGTTTCTGGGGAGCTAGGTTTGTACTTAGTTTAGTAAGACAAGATGACTACAGAAAAATAAATTTGAAAGATGAACCACAAACACAAGAAACAAGCATCAACCTCAAATCGTGCTAGAAGAAATGGGTTTATGGGGTTCATCAGAGAGACAGCTCTGGGCAGCCTTACAGGGACAAAAATTTTAAAACGGAACACTTGAGTCATGCGGATAAAACTAACACTATTGATGGCCACACTGAATGCTTTAAATCCAAATCTGAGTGGAACAGACATTTTAACAGTAAAGGGAATTAAACAGACAGAAACACCTTTTGAGACTAAAAGGGAACATGCCGTGCTGGACCATGTGGAGCAACATTTAAACAAATGTCTTTCCAAAGGGAGGCATTTCAAACAGAAACTAAAGAAACTAAAGGAATTCTTGTAGCCAGAAAAGCCCTAAAAGCTCCTCCTGTGTAGAGAAAATGCTGCTTTTGATTTTAAAATCAATAAGAATTGAATATTCCAGTTGGTATTAATTACTTCATATAGTTAATTTGTTCCATTTTCCAAAACAATTTCAGGTATAAATGTTTGAAATTTATGCTCTTTAAAAATGCTAACACATTTATTGGTGGCTGTGTTCCAAGTCTGGATTAATGAAACCATAATGAGCAGCTTGTTATGCTTTAGCTGCTATCTAACAGTTCTTAATAGGACTGGGAACAGGAATTTGGGGTCTAAGTTCTGGCCTGGTCAGGGAGAGAGGAAATTGGAGCTCTTAAATAATACATGTATGGATTTGTATTAGTGTTATGTCTTGTGCAAGGATGCAGTGTTGTGTTCTGAAGAAAGGTAGGATGTTCTGTATAGAATTCGCTTATAATGAACTGGTTCATAGGGTTGCTACACGAAAATTATTTTCTTATTAAATAATTTTTACTTGAAACTACTGGAAAATAAATAAGAAGGTGAATGTCATAACTTAGCTAGTACTTTGTTTCTCAGTATTTTTCGCTAATAGAAGTGTTTGAGCTTTTCTTGAGTTAACATAAATTTGGCATTATTTAAAAGTCAGGTTAGGTGATCCTCTTATCTGCACAATCAAAAATTATTAGCTTCCTGACAGACATGGCTCTATAGCTGCTGTTCCCTTTAGCTGGAGAGCAACCATCACTTCATGAACCCTAGAGCATCCTTTTGAGAGTGCGGGATTTGATATCCACTAATGTCTAGAAACTGAGGGACCCATTGCACTGTCTGCACTGCACAGATGCAGTGGATAGAACTAAATGCCCTTAGGGGACATGGAATATCCAAGAGACTCAAGTATTAAGTGAAAGTAAAGATTTATAATCCAGCCTGGTTTTGGTTTTCTTGTTTATTTCCAGTAGTGTTTTACATTACTGGAAGAAAATTACTGGGTCCTGCCCAAGTTCACACAGGAATTCTGTGGGTCAGCCAGAAATTAATCCTGATATATCCTGGTAACTGTGGTGTCCCTGCTGATGTAGGAAGCTTCTGAACAACACACATGGAGTACACAGTTGTGAAATACAGAAGATGTCGGTAAAGGAAGAGAAGTATTTTGCCCAGCTATTGGCTGATTTATTACTGGTTGTTTGGCTAGTGTGTTACCAGCTTCCTAACTCTGCTTTTAGGGATCAGCAAAGAAGATTGAAATATTGAATCTGAAAAGTGCTATGTGAGATATCAACAAGAAAACATGCAGCTCTGTTCTGAATTCCCTAAAATCGATGCAAATTCTTCATTTAGTTCAGGAGGAATAAAACTGAGTCTTTGAAGTAACATTTTAAAAATGCATTTAAAACCTTTTGGTAACTTCATGACTATGCAATTTAGAATTAGAGGCACTTTGACTTTATTGTACTCATACTGCAGTAACTATATTAAGTAGAAAGCAAAATAAAATTTCAAGGACAGGCCATAATTGAAAAGTTAATTCATTTTTAATATTGATATGCTCATTGTACAGAGATTTAAGCCTGCAGAATAGCAGAAGAATATTTAAATCCTTGCTTTACATTTGCCTTTTAATCACAATAAAAATCTCTTGCAAAGAGAGGTGGTCTTGCTCAGTTAAAACTCAAAGTCTGAGAAGTTTTTAAAGCTTCAGCTCTGAATAATTGCAATGCTTTAAGCTTTTACATTATATTATAAAAAAAATTCTAGAGCACTTTTGAAACTGATTTACACACAGGGGACCAGACTGTCTGCTGCTGTAAATATAAAAACAGTGCATTGGTTATTCTTTATTATTTTTGTTGTTGTTGTTATTATTAATATTATTGTTTAGAAATCAGAAATACACATGGAAGAACAGATTTATTTTCTTTTGCACACTATGGTTTCTTCTCATTGAAATGCAGCCATCTGCAGGCAACTATATAACAGTGCATAGCAACAGTACAATTATGTACAATATATGGCAATATTTAAAACTTCTTACTGCTCAGCACCGGTTATTATTAATGTTAACACTGGTCATGACAGGCAAGGAAAAATTACTTTTAGGAGCAACTTTAAGTAGACTGGCTGTAATTATGCACTTTAAAGGATTTGGGTGTGATCTTTTATGGGAATAATTTTTCTGGAAAAGTTGGATTCAAGACATCTCTTTCAGAAAGCCTGGGAGATTCAGTCATTGAAATGGAATGAGGCTTATTCTTCTAAGTTATTGCAGCATTGTGAAACTCGCAGTGAATTTTCATTTAGAACAGTAATGTTTTCATAGTCATATAAATTTTAAAAGAAACGCTATTTATTCAGATTAAAGATTGTTGGAAAGAGCTGAAACAAATTTCTGTAGTTGAGATGTGTTTTATTCAGAGAGCCGACTGCTAAGTGCCTGTATATGGAATGCCTGAGCTCCCTCTCTGTGCCGTGGTTGAATCTCTGGCAAGGCTACCTTGGCCCTGGAGCAGAGGTGCCTCTTACATACCACAGGAGAATCTGTCTTGCTGTGCAGTCATGTACAAAATTGACAGTGGCATCAATGCACACAAAAAAATTCATCTACCACACTTCTGAATTTCAAAACTCACAATGTGTATCTGCTGAACCAAAAGGGGAACTAGTGCTGGTGTCCACAGCTCATAAGGTGGGACAATAACTGGTGGAGAATACTGTTCAGTTTGGGCAAAGGCAAAACCTGCCTACACCTGCTGACAGCCCTGTGTGCATCCTACAGATTCTTTCTACAACACATATTTTGTCACAATCAAAACTTATCCAAATGGTAGAAATAACAATAAGACAAGTTGTAGTGTATGTCCTCGGAGATGTTCTCCCCCTCTCTCTCACCCTATTGATGAGTTCTGCCTTAGGTGCATGTTGGTAGAATATCCAGAAATAGCATGTGTTACAAACATATGCTTCTAATAGGGAATAATTACCATGCAGGGATATCAATAGCAGCAAAGGAATCAGACTGCAATTAAGAGTTGAAATATGTAGTTTTAAAAGTCCTAAATTACATTTCTGTATTGCATTGGGTAGACTGTACAATATTCCTTTCTTTTGTGTGTGAGCATGTTTCTGAGCAGATATGTATGCACTTTTCATTTTTTCTTGCACCTGTTTTAGAGAAGTCACTTATTCCTTAATAGAGGGTGAAGAGTCTTCTGGGAATATACACCCTGAAATTAGGATTTATTATAGGCTTTATGTACAGTTGACTTGGTTAAAAGCTGCCTTGGTGTGCAGTCACATATCAAATTAAAAATGACAATATAAATAGATGAAGTTAATGACTATGCTGTGGAATAAGGGAATAAACAATTTGACTCGTGCTGAAACGAAGGGGAAAACTGAAGATTTGCAATATATTAACCTATGTTTGGTCAAAGATGCTGCTATAGAAGTAAGCACCAGGGCTTTGGATGGCAACTGATTTCTCATGCTACCTGCATAGCCCTCTTTAATGCACATGTTGAGATGATTAACTGTAATAAGGAGAGGCTAAGGATTAAAAGGGTAAAAATAACAGCCATTATACTTCTTAGAAGCAATTCTCTGAGGATGTATGCCTGTGGCTCACTCACACTTGCTTTAGTATATGCTGCACTGAGCTATTCAGAGCTTTGTTGAAACAAAGCTGCTAAACAAGGTTGTTAAACCCATGAAATTTTGGTGAAACTTTTCTTGTCTTCATGATTCTTTCTATTTAAGGATGAGTTGTTTAATTATCACCTTAACTTTCCAAAGACAACCTCTTATAATATCGTATATTGTATATATTGATACTATTATCTATGTCAGCTCTGAGTTGTATCATTCCTGTTACAGAAACTTTATGTGCAAAGGAAAAAAGAAATAAAAATATACTTTACTGAGCTTTCAATTAATATCAGAATTTATTCGGACTGAAGATTACATACAGTTAGATTACATTTGACATCCTCTACGATGCCCAGGGATCTGGTGCCACCTAACAGGCCACCTGCGCTCTGCGACACACTTGCAGGATTACTACATACAAAGGCACAGATTACTGGTTTGGAGCTCATGTGTGGCTAAAGGTTGGGGTAGGACTAGTGAAAAAACAACCATGTTGGCTTCTTTTCTGGACACTTCTCTCAGTGTCTGCCAAAGGCCGTTGTTGGAAAGGGAAACAATGAATTGCTTAGGTGCGCCTGCCGGAACACAGGGACTGAAGGGACAGGGGGCACGACCACACAGATGGCACCTCTCCTCTGGCACTCTCCCACCTCCCCAGGGGCCCTGACAGAATTGGGAGTAAGGGGGGTCTTGCAAGGGGAACCCAACGAGAATGAGGACAGTGGGTCACCTCGCATGGAGGTGTCGCTCAGGGGAAGTCGGCCACACTCTGCGTCAAAACTGCTCAGTAAGGAGAAAGCACGCGGGTCATTGTCACAGGAGGCCCCTTCTGAGGCAAAGTCGTTCTTTATTGCTGCACACGGGGTGTCCCATCCAACCAGGGCTACCCGGAATGCAGTTTTACATTAGATTCTTACATTTTGCTCTGGCCTTCAGGGGCAACACCAGTTGACCTATCCCTGCTTAACACACACGTTTTACTATGTTGCAAACAGCTCAAATTCTGGGCCAGAACCACGCCCTGCTTCATTCTTGATCTAAAGGAGCCCCGACTTGGTGGTGCTACAGTCTCCTTCGGGGAAATCCACCCCCACAGCTCCTCCTCACTCCTGGGCAATGTCTCTTTGCAACCAAGGTCCCCTCACAGTGCCAAGCAGCAACAGACATCCTGCCACGGAGAGGACCCATCCCACCACCAGGATATTCACCACCAAGCCCCCAGAGGTGTTCCAAAGCTCCAGCAGCACCCCCACAAGCCCAGAGGTCAGTCCCAAGGGAACTGGTCCCGTTGCACAGCAGTGGATCCAAAGGTGCAAAGCATCCAAGGGCCATGTCCCCCACCATTACGTTTGACAAGGGATCGGGGGCTTCTGCCCGCGATGGGAAGGGAGCCCCTGGGGGCCCATTCCCTGCTGCTGGGGCTGCACTTGGGCCCATTCCCTGCTGCTGGGGCTGCACTTGGTGGCCGTCGGGGCTCTGGTTGCCCACTGGCAGTGGCTGAGACGGGGTGGGCACAAAGGGCGGGGCTGGCCTGGCTGTGATGCCTCTGGTGTCTGTGACGTCACATGGGACATGTCACAATGGAGGCAACTATAAAAGGCCACCACAGGGAACGCTGCCCCAGTCCAGTCTGGGCAGAGGCAGGGAGTGGGCACCCCCTACTCTCTCTCCCCTGCACGCTATGACTCGGACAATGTTCCTTGCTTTGCTTCTGCAGAGCCTCATCCACTACCCGCTGCCGATGGGCGACGGATTGGACGAGGTGACGCGGGAGCGCATGGAGCTGCGCGCGCACTATCTCCAGAGGGAGATGACTCGGACGCAGCAGGAGCTGGAGCAGGGACCCCTGGAGCGCGCTCTGCGTGCCGGGGGAGCCCTGCTCTGGGCTGCCCTCCAGCAGTGGCACTTCTCGGCTCCTGCTGCAGCCCTGGGCCTGCTCTTGGCGCTCTGGTTCAGCCGCAGAATAGCAGCCATGAACCAGAGAGCAGCGGCCAGGAGAGCCCTCGAAGAGGCGAGGAGGAGGAGGAGGGCATCCCTCCAGACCATGCTCACGATCAGGAAGAGATACAAAGAGGTGAAGGAAATCTGGGCATTCGCCAAGGAAATGAAGAAGAAGGTGACAAGGGCGATGCAAACGAGGAAGAGGAAGAAGAGCATGGTCTGGAGAGGAGGGCCTCTCAGGGTGAACCAGGAGGGACTTCCAGCAGCAGCAGCTGCTGGAACCCTTGCAGCACACAAGCTGCGGCCTGGAGAAGAAGCACCCTGAAAACCTTCACCGAGGCCGGGACAGCCTTCACCTAGGGCCTGACAACCTTCACCTAGGGCCTAACAACCTTCACCCAGGCCCTGACAATCTTCATCTAGGGCCTAACAACCTTCACCCAGGGCCTGACAACCTTCACCCAGGCCCTGACAACCTTCACCTAGGGCCTAACAACCTTTACCCAGGCCCTGACAACCTTCACCTAGGGCCTAACAACCTTCACCCAGGCCCTGACAACCTTCACCTAGGGCCTAACAACCTTTACCCAGGCCCTGACAACCTTCACCTAGGGCCTCACAACCTTTACCCAGGCCCTGACAACCTTCAACCAGGGCCTAACAACCTTCACCCAGGCCCCGACATCCTTCATCCAGGCCCCGACAACCTTCACCGAGGCCCTGACAACCTTCACCCAGGCCCTGACATAGCTTCGACCTATGGCCTGACAGACAGTCCCTATATTAACAGTAGTTCATTTAGATGTAGCGAAGATGTAGCAAGTATGTTTGCCCCGACAAGTAGAGAAGTAGGAATTAGGCAGTGCCCCAACAACTGTGTTGGTAGTTAATATGTAGTTCCCCAAGAATTCTATGAGTAGTTACACGTAGTTAGTGCATAGATCCCCCAAAATAGATAAGTATCTAATATGTAATTATTTGTTTATGTGTTTAGAAATAGATGTACTTTTCTTGTATCTGTGTATTCAAAACTGGAGCTTTAGGACATAATACAAGGTTATGCTTCATTTCAAAGGATAGCAGTTAGTTGGAAATGCCCTTTAATAAATACCACAGCTTCTGTTATGCACAGCGATGTAAATCTTCAACCAGTATACAAAATCAAGAAATATTTTACTGCAGATAACTGCAAGGTCTTTTTTTGGGGGGAATACATAGGAATTCCCTGGGAGTGTCTTTCTTGTAGAGTGAAAAAAGGTTGCTCCCTCGTGAAGTTCGTCTTTGTGAAGAAAGAAATGGTGATAGGGAATGAACAGGTAATCTGATAAATTCCTTCCCATTTTCCCTATTAAAAGAGAAGAGGATACAAGTATTTGTTTATCTTTGGAAACTAGAGTGTGACTGAGCATAGGAGATCAGTAAGGTCTGCTATTTCTCTCTTGGAAGCAACTCTCTTCAAAGAGAGTGTAAGACTTTGAATCCTGAATGTGGTCTTTTCTTGAGAGGTAGAAACTGGTTAGGACCAGTTGCTAACTAAAGGAGAAGATATTGGAATCAGCGAGTATACCTTGTGGAAGGTGAAATGGGCCCTTTCATTATTCATCCCTGCGATGCACTAGCTTAGTCAGCAAATATACTGAAATTCCTCCTATATTCCTGTATATTCCTGTATATTCTTTTAAATACTCAGAAGCAAAATAACTGAAGTTTTGCCTAGTTGTCTGTAGACTTCTGGTGGTGCAGAATTTAGATGCTTTCATACTTAATAGAAGTATATTTAATCTCTGTTAAGTGACAGGTAAATGTACAATACAGGAAAATAAAAACATTTCTCAAGTTTAAAAATTAATTGTATCAGGTGTAATTAATCTAATAGTAAGACCAAAAAAAATTATTAATTGTCCATATAGTTTTGGTCTCCTTATACCACTTTAAAGGCAATTTAAACTACACTCAATAAAAAAGCTATAAGAAGCAGAAAGTTTAGTCAGGGTTAATGACATTAACTCTGTCTTTACAATGTTTGTCCTTACGAAGGGTATAAAAGCCATTATTGTCTTAAAGTACACTGCTCAGAGTTCAGTAACAATTTGAGTAATTAAGGCTGTGTAAACATAGACTTCTGTCCCAATAACATGGAGTGCTTTTGTATTTTCTTAAGGTCTCAGACAAGTTTTAGTGAGCTTTGTAAGTCATCCCCCCCATCTTTTCTTTAGATGACTTCAGAAAATTATCTTTGAGAATAGAACAGTTCAGTTGGAAGGGACCTACACCAGTCTTCTCGTCCAACTGCAATATATGCTGGTGAAGATTGCCACTATCGTTACTATAGATTGCAAATAAAGGCTAAGAAAAAAAACATGGATGCATGTCAAACAAAATTTAATTAAACTGTGTAATTACAAGTCCAGATAAAGAGCAACACTATGAAAATTTTGTTGTGAGTACTCTCATAAGATGTTATTATACATACAAAAAATTTGAAAAAAGTTCAGTCTGTTGTTGTTTAGCCATAGTAATAAAGAAGTAGAGTCAAACAGATCAAGTGGAAGGTATCAGTAAATTAGGCTATGAGATAATACAAAGAACATGGAGGAAAGAGTAGTCAGCAATGTTGGTGACCAAACTGCTGAGGTTCCTAAACTCTCGCTGTGTATGAGCTAGTTAGTTCCCAGCCCAGTGGGCTAATGGCTATGCTGCTTCAGGAGAATCAGTCTCCATGCAGGCTCTCAAGGGCTGGCTCTAACCACGGTATTTTGTAACATGGACTTCTTGCTCTGTAGCTCTTCCTTTGGTCACATTTCACTTCAAAAACAGGGGGCTGCTGAAATTTATGCTGCAGATACTGTGTGCAAATTATTCTCTCTCTGTGCAGTCTTCCCAATTTCCCAATACTCATCTAAGGAGGTTGCAGAGAACAAAGAAGCAAATAGAACACTGTTGATACCCCAGAGCTCAAAGTATGAAATTCATTTAACCTGGTAAAGCACCCTGAAGGTGCTCAGAATTTCCGTGTTATTTTCCTAGCTTATTTTTTTATTTATTTAAGGTATCAGTACAATCAGTAAAACTGTATTTGCAATTTAGTCTGCCTACCCCCTACAGAAGACCCACTTGCTCAAATGGAATGTGTCAGGTACAATGTGTGTAAAACGCTTTGTGGTGCCAGACTTGAGGCAGTGTAATGCAAAGTATTTCTCTGCTTCAGAAGAGAAATGTTCTCTTGCCTAAAGTGAAAATGAAACGAAACCTCCAAAGGAATTTTCTGGTCCTCGTGTACCTATCAAAGGGTATAACAGTATTGAATTATTTAGGTAACTTTCCCTAATAGACTGTGTTCTTTTATGAATCATTTCAAGTGGCTTGGGCCCTAACCACAAAAAATCTTATCATATTCCAAAGAC
>NW_021938789.1:6359341-6362246 GCF_001715985.3 Manacus vitellinus | reverse complement strand
TTCTGATTCTCCTCCCAGTCCTGCTGGTGGGGCAGTGAGTGAGCAGGAGTGGGGCTTGGTTGCCAGCTGGGCTTAAACCACAACACAAAACATGAAAAAAGAAAAAAAAAAGCTACACCCTTCCCTGCCCCCTCTCACTCCACTAACGAAGTTCAGGATGAGATAACTAAAGGGAGTCTAACTTAAGAATTAAATTGGTCCTTTTTTTTTTAACCTGTGCCCCAAGGTTTTCTTGAAGATTCGTTTCTTCTTCCCACTCTGCTATTGAAAGTTTTATCTTAAAACCAGATGACGCCTTGATCACATGTAAAGAGCAGATTTCTATTGCATGAAGCTTAATTAATCCAATGATTCACATATACACGTCAACAAAAGCACAAAAAATAAAAGACAAATGTATTACTGGCTTCTAATTTGCTAACTGTGAATATCGTCAACCACGGTGTTAGTTAAGAAATGTTTTAAACAAGCAAAGCATTATGCTGATTGGATAACTAAATTTGGCTCTTACTAAAATAAGATTGTCTGATCAGGGGGTTCAGCTCTGTCCAGCAGAAAAACCTTTTTACATTAACTTAGTGAGATTAACAGAGGTAGGAAGTAATAAGGGAATGTTCTAAATATCATATATTTAAAAAGTGATGTATTGTAATGTTCAAATGGAATTGAACACATATAAATGTTCTGAGGCTTCTAAAACCTTCTTTAGAAGAAGAGTGGTTCACAAAGTGTGGTAAGCTGAGAAACTAGTTACATCTGAAGAATAAATGAATGTTGATAAAAATCTCAAAGCTGTATGAAATGTTGATAGATTCTCTGAACTATCTTGTTCTTTGGACCACTATTCCTAATAGCTGGACATTCCTTATAGAAGTTTGTATTGCCTCCTCTTAAAAATAATCCTCTGATGAGGGTTGCACAGATGGCCTGCTACAGTGGTTCTGTAAAATTTTAATATCCACTTTAAATCTCTCATGCTGCAAGTTATTACTACCTTGAGCACTAAAAGCATTCTCTTTGCAAGAGATTTTGCATATTTTGAAGTATCTTCTTTGCCAAGGCTGAAAGACTACTTTTCCCACCTTTTTCCTAAATTCCAGCTAGGTTTTTGAGCACTCTCTGGTCTCCGCTAGACTTTATCCATGTGATTTTCCTCTTTCCAAAGTACGGATCTGGGTTTTGGAGTGTGGCAGCTGTGGCCTTACAATCCTGAGTAGTGAAAGGGCTTACCTCCTGTATGCCTTACATGCCATGATGGCACTTGCCTTTATCTGAAATAGAATGACATTCTTGATTTATCATTTTTTAATCTACAGTAATCCTCAATGTACTGCTACATGGCCAGTTATTCTTCATCCTTCTTTGGTTTCTTGATCCATTCTGGTTTTGACCTATCCTAGATCACAGATTAGCTGCATAAAATGTAACATACTGTATTACATTCTGTCTTGGGTTGCTTGGGGTTTTATTGTTTGGGATTTTTTTTGCAATTCAGTCAAATGAATCATTGTAAGGGTAAAATAAGTGAAGAACTGTAGCAGATTGTCTTTGAATGTGAGGAGTCATTTTATTTAATCTTTCCTGGATCAATTCCAGCAAAGAAATGGATCCTGCATTAGTATAGGAAGAGAAGCATTAGAGAAATGAGTTTGAATCTCTTCCAGTCCTGTGTTTTTGTAATCATGTACTGATTCTTTTCAATAGTTTCCTTTGCAGTTTACAAAGTCAGCAGGAGACTGACTGAAGGCAATCCTCAGTAGTGAGCTGTGTGAAATGTTATATTTTAAGATGTGTTGATAAATTCTATTTCCATTCAGAAAACTAGGTAATCTCCTTCCATAAAAAGTACATCTGATTTCTGAATTCAATACAGAATATAATGGTATCTTCTGATTAATATATTGGGGGAACCAGGGAAATGCAAACAGGGAACAGCAGAGTCTGTCACATGTTGAAAATGTGTGAGTGTTCCTTCCTATGGAAGCCAGAATTATATGATTTATTTGTTCTTCAGGAGCAGTATTTCTAGGAAGTGTATGTCAGAGGTGTATCTCTTGCTGTACCTGTGACTGATGCAAATGCATTATAACTGCATTTATCAGTGGAAAGGAACGAATGGCCCATGTTAAAAGCCAGATAGCTGATAGTACCTTGATGAGCTTTTGTGAGCATTTGTTTAAATGTGCATGGACCTAAGACAGAAGAAATTAGGAATATAAAGGTTAGAGGACTGATATTAGGAGAGACCATAATCATGCTTTTAAACCTCCTCCTGACCTTTTAGGTTATATATGCTGTAGTTTTGCTTTTACTTGCATCCTAAATTCTTTTGTCTTTGGAGTTTTTGTCTTACTAATTTTTTGTAAAGGAATCACTGTTCCATATAGCTGTTTGGTTTGGGGGGTACAAAAAGTCATTACTTTAGCCTCGTTATAGGTTAGAAATTCAGGAGAATTTTTCTTTGCCCTGCCTCCCCACTGTAGGAAAGTTTGAATGGAAAGGGGGAAGGGAGTTAATTAGCCTTACAAAAGAACTAGCTAGCCAGGCCTCATTCCTCGTGGATGGCCCATCAGGGGCTGGGGGGAGAGGGGAGGAGCTTTGGGAGGGGGTGGCTGGCTCTGCTTAAAGGGGAGAGGGTCAGACTGCTGGGTTCTCTTTTCGGAGAGGGAGACAGGGGCTGTGTTCGGTGCATTTGGAGAGAAGGCCTGGAAGCCTGTCTTTCTGGTCTCCCGTCCTGGTCAGCCCTGACTGCTGGCTTCAACTTGCCTGCAAGCTGTCTTTTGTCTCCAGCCCGGACCTGCTGCGTTTTCATCAGCGTCTCTATGCTCACTTGGAGAAAAGGAGGAGCTTTTAGGGCACCATCAACTGAGAACAACAGTGAGTCCTGTTGGGGGTGAACTGCTTT